>NC_037679.1:101367046-101578723 GCF_003255815.1 Theropithecus gelada | reverse complement strand
GCCAGGATGGTCTTGATTTCCTGACCTTGTGATCCGCCCACCTCGGCCTCCCAAAGTGCTGGGATTACAGGCATGAGCCACCGCGCCCGGCCCCTGCTTTACCTTTGATGCATCAGGTGTTGTGCTAGACATCTATTTATAGGTGAGAAAAACAAGGCTCAGTGGGGGGTTCGTTGACTCCCCAAGGTCCTCCAGTCTGGATGCCAGAGAAGGGATTTAAACTCAAATCTGGGTCATTCCAAAGTCTGTGTTCTTTCCATGGGGGAAACTTGGGTCTGAGCTTCGCCAGGCCTGCTGGGACTCCCAGATCAGCCCCTGCCTTCCAGGAGCTTTGTTGTGAAACGCTGTCGACCATGTGATGTTTGTGTGTGCTTTTTCCTGCAGGAAGCCTTGGCCTTCTCTCCCTCCCCATCCTCTCAGTCCGTCCTGCCCCTGCCCGGAGGGCTGTGTGCTTCACTGGAGGGCCTCTCTGCTGTGAATGCACCCCCGCTCCTCTCTGCTGACCGGATCCTGTGCCCTCCCCTTCTCCCTTCTTTCAGGTCACCTCCTTTGATTTGGGGAGGAGAGTGAGCCATTGGCAGGTGAGAGAAACCTGTGCTGAAAGGTGTGGGTGACGTTAGGCTTTTGCCTCTGTGGGGAGGTGCTGGCTGTTCCCAAGTGAGAATATGGACTGTGGGACAGTGCAATGCCCTGTCACTCAAAGGGCACGGGCCTGGCTGCCGGCCGCCCCGGAGTCTGGTGTTGCTCCAAGTGGGCTGGCTGTGTGACCATGTGCACGTCACTCCGCGTTCTGGGCCCGGGTGCCTCTCCTTAGCACAAAGGGTTTGTACCAGATGAGCCTTGAGGTCCTTTCAGCCCAACCATTCTACGTTTCAGCTGCCTGGTTGGGAAATTCATTGCCCACTCGTTCCCTCTTCCTTTCCTCTGTTGCCTCTTTAAAATGAAGGTTTACTTTTCAGCTGGTGTTAATTGGAAAGCTTTCATGTATGCTTTGGAACGAGTGGGAGGAATTCCAAGGCCGTAACTCCCGGAGCCCTCAAGTGTGGAAAGTTTTTCCGTCAGAACAAGTTCAAACAGGATCTTGGGGGCCTGGGGACAGGACACAACCTTGGCGTGCTCCTTCACCTCAGGGAACACAGCTTGGCTCTTTGGAACCTGGCTGATTAAACCCGGCAGGACCTGGGTGGCAGAAACCCAGCAGGGGCCAGAGTCCCTCTGTCTGGGGACCCTTGTGCTGCCAGCAGCCACAGTCTTCCCCTGGAGCCTGCTCTCCCTACTCCTGTGCCAGCCCGTCACTCTCTCTTCCCCAGCTGTGCCAGCCCGCACTCTGGCCCTGCCCCAAGTACACGTCATGTCCCTCTGGCATGCCTTCTTTAGCTCAGCCCTTCTCTGTCCCCTCCTCATCTCTCTACCTATCGATGTCACCCCCTTCCTTTTATGCCCAGCGTTTCCTTTCCACTAGCCCGGGCTGGGCTAGGGCAGGAGGTTGACCTTGGCGCAGGCCTGGGCCAAGGACCACATACAGTGTAAACTGGACTGCGGGGCCGGGAGAGCTGGGAGAGCATTGCCACGGATTAGTCAGTCAGTTCATGCTGACCAAGCCCCCATCACCTGCCCGAGGTGAGGCTGAGCTCTGCTGGTGAATCAAAAAGATGTACACACAACACTTCCCTTGGGGGAGATGCCCGTAACGGGGTAGACCAGCCCCCAGGAGAGACCCTTATGGAGTGGTGGGTGATAAACTGCTTCTGTAAGTGAGAGAGGTGGCTTGGGCCTTCAGAACTCAGGTGGGAGTCTGTGGGCCTGGGTCCAGCCTGCCTCTGGCCACCGGCTCCTTTGCGGGTTGTGGCTCAGTCGTAGGACCTGAGTTTCATCTTGTGGAACAAGAAGGTTGGGGTGGGTCTTCCTGAAGTCCCTTCCAACTCTGCCTAGTTAATAGTCACCATTTATCAAGTGCTTTCTGTGTGTCAGGCGGCGTGAAATACTTGACAGACCTAATCCCATCTCATTCTCCCAAAGCGAGGCTCTTTTATTTGCCCCCATTTTGCAGATCTCAGGCTTAGAGCTGAGGTTGCAATCCAGTGGCCTCTAGGTCTGATCCAGGCCACAGACGCATTTTGTTTGGGCCCAACTGACACACTGGAGAGATTTTTCAAAATAAGGATGCTGGCTTTTCTTTTCTTTTCTTTTTTTTTCTTTCTTTCTGTCCTCCTGTCCTTGTTTTCTTTCTTTTCTTTTCTTTTCTTTTTTCTTTTCTTTCTAGGTTCTTGCTCTGTTGCCCAGGCTGCAGTACAGTGGTGTGATCACATCTCACTACAGCCTCGACCTCCCAAACTCAAGTGATCCTCCCACCTCAGCCTCCTGAGTAGCGGGGACCGCAGGCACGTGCCACCATATCTGGCTAATTAAAACTTTTTTTTTTTTTTGGTAGAGACAAGGCCTCACTATGTTGCCCAGGTTGGTCTCAAACTCCTGAGCTCAAGCGATCCTCCTGCCTTGGCTTCCGAAAGTGCTAGGGTTATAGATACGAGCCACTGCACCTAGCCGATGTTGGCTTTTTAAAGTTGGAAGGTCTAGTTACCCGGAGCCTGTGCTGCCCAGTGACAACAATTGGCTGGATCTGACTCTCAGGTACCACCTCCATATAGGGCTGTGCTTTCCTGACCCCTCAGTCTTGGCACAGTGCTGGGACATGCCCTTGTACACAGCTAGCTTCCTGAATTTATGTTTTCCACCTCGTAGGTACCTGAGTTTGCAAACCTTGACTGAAGGCTGTGAAGTTATATATACTGTATCAGTCACATAGCTACTGTTAGGGGCTGTATCAGTCACATAGCTACTGTTGGGGGCTGTATTCCAGCTTGAGTCTGTCTGACTTTAAACTGTGAACCATCTTGCTGCTTTTCTGAGTTCTCCCCTCCCCTCCCCTCCTTTCTTCTCTTAAAAATAGATAGAGACTTGCTCTGTCACCCAGGCTGGTGTGCAGTAGCACAGTCATAGCTCACTGCAGCCTTGATCTGCTAGGCTAGCAGCAGATCAAGTCCTGAGTAGCTAGGACTTCAGGCACACACCCCCATGCCTGGTAAATTAAATTTTTTCTGTGTGTGTTGTCCAGGCTGGTCTCAAACTGGTCTCCTCCTGTCTCGGCCTCTTAAAGTGCTGGGATTACAGGCGTGAAACACCGCGCCTGGCCCTGAGTTATTTCTAAAGCCTAACAGGGATTTTGGATCTTTTATCTGAGCCTAGGAGACCCAGTTCATGTCCATAGATAAGGAAGTTGGCAAGAACCCCTCTTTTTTTTTTTTTCTGAGACAGAGTCTCGCTCTGTTGCCCAGGCTGGAGTGCAGTGGCCGGATCTCAGCTCACTGCAAGCTCCGCCTCCCGGGTTTACACCATTCTCCTGCCTCAGCCTCCCGAGTAGCTGGGACTACAGGCGCCCGCCACCTCGCCCGGCTAGTTTTTTGTATTTTTTTTAGTAGAGACGGGGTTTCACCGTGTTAGCCAGGATGGTCTCGATCTCCTGACCTTGTGATCCACCCACCTCGGCCTCCCAAAGTGCTGGGATTACAGGCTTGAGCCACTGCGCCCGGCCAAGAACCCCTCTTAACAGAGAGGTTTGAGTTCCCGATCTGTCCGAATGTGCTCCTGCAGGGAGGTGACGCCCACTTTTAGATGTTGCTCATGTTTTAGTCCAGAGAAAAACTGTCCTCTTGCTACACAGTATGTCCTTTCCGAATTAATTAAATGTCGTTGTTTTTTTCTCTACTACTTGTTTTCCTACACCTTGGTTTCTATTTACTGGCAGGTTGAAAGCGGGTGACCCCATCTCCCTGCCCCTAGGAGGGCTGCCAAAATGCCACACAGAGAGCTTGCGTTTTGCCCCAGGCACTTGGAGGCAGGAAACAGGGATGTCTGTTTGGACAGTGGATGCTTCAGGGTTGATCAAGGGTCCCTGGGGGACAGGCAGGCAGGATGCTAGGCCTCCCAAGCAGGGAGGGGCCCCACAGGGAACCCTGGTGGAGCTTGAGGCTTCCTGCATTTCGTGTTGGTCTGTCCAGCTGTTTCCTCCTGATAGAGTGGCTGGACAATGCCACAGTGACTCAACTCCAGCCTCGTTGACGAACAACAGGAGATTTGTCCAGGGTCAGCTCAGGAGCGCCATCTGCGTCCCTCACCTGCATCCAAGCTGCCAGTTGGGAGGAACCTGTTGCCCCTTGAACCACTTCCCTGCTTGCTGTTGGTGCCCTCTGTCCCAGTTGGATTGATTCAGGCTGTTTCTTTTTGGTTTCCCCGTAGCTTGTCCTTAACCCTTCTTTGTGCACAGCTGACCTAGAGCTTCTGTGGCTCTGTGCTGACCAGCTGCCCGCCCGCCGTCCCAAGCCTGGCATTGCCAGACCTCCCTAGCCCTTGGCCTGAGGCTCAGTGGGTTTGGCACAGTCCCCAAAGGTTCTGAGTCTCTCTCCAGGCATTTAGGGCCTGGGCAAGCTTCAGATGAGAGAGACAGCTGTATGATTCATTAATCTCCTCCACTGTGTAGAGGATTAAACAATTTTTTGGTGGGTTTGTTATTATGTATTTTTTTTTTGGAAAAAACTATTATTTATTGAGTATTTTCTAAGGCTCCCGTTATGGTTACTAAGAGCTTTGCGTGCATTATCTACCTTAATCCTTGCAGGCAGTCTCTGGGAGAGGGATGATTACCCTCATTTTACAGATGAGTCTGAAGGCCAAGAGGCTAGGGTGCTTGCCCACGGCCTCAGATCCTTCCCACTTCGTATCCTGTGACACACGACTCAGGGAGGGATGAGGATGTGCGGAAGAGTTTTAAAAATAGTTTGAGAACTGTTGATGGAAGATGAGAGGTTTAAAAGGAGCTGTGCAGGGAGGAGGCAGAGGTGAGCCGGGCTTGGTCCTTGCACTCCTGGAGTGCCGGAAGCAGGCAGGCCACCAACTGCCTCTGATGTAAGACACAGTGTGGTTGGTGCTAGCAGTGGAGCTGCCAGGGTAGTTTGGAAGCACATTTTCAGCTGGTATATGAGCAACTAGTAGAAGACACTTCAAAACAGAAGTGGGAAATCCCAGGCCCACAGGACAGATTTATCTGTCAGCATGACTTAAACTGTCCATGTAGAAAATACTGAGATGTAGTGCCATTTATGTCGAGAGTTGCAAAAATGAAACATTGCTTAGAATTATTTTTAGTACAATTATTTGGAAGTTGATATCAAAGGCCTTAGAAACATTCATTCATAATTCCGTTCTTTGGAGTTTATACTAAAGAAGTTATATGTATATTTTTTCATTGCAGCACTATTTATAGTAGCTAAAAACTGGAAGCATACTCAATGTCTAACAATAGAAAATTAGTTACATAAATTTTGATACATTCTTTTTTTTTTTTTTTTTTTTTGGACAGAGTTTCACTCTTGTTGCCCAGGCTGGAGTGCAATGGCATGGTCTCCTGGGTTCAAGCAATTCTCCTGCCTCAGCCTCCCCAGCAGCTGGGATTACAGGCTTGCACCACCAACACACCTGGCTAATTTTGGATTTTTAGTAGAGACAGGGTTTCTCTATGTTGGTCAGGCTTGTCTCGAACTCCCAGCCTCAGGTGATCTGCCTGCCTTGGTCTCCCAAAGTGCTGGGATTACAGGTGTGAGCCACTGCGACTGGCCTGATGGGACACTGTATGGGCTTTTAAAAATTATGTCTTCAAAAATTATGTATAATGACTCAAAATAGGCCAGGTGTGGTGGCTCACATTTGTAATCCCAGCATTTTGGGAGGCTGAGGCAGGAGGATCGCTTGAGCCTAGGAGTTCAAGATCAGCCTGGGCAACATAGTGAGACCCCTGTCTCTACAAAAAAAATTGTAATAAATTAGTCAGGTATAGGGGTGTGCGTCTGTGGTTCCAGCTATTTGGGAGGTTGAGGTGGGAGGATTACTTAAGCCTGGGAGGTGGAGGCTGCAGTGAGCTATGATCGTGCCATTGCGCGTTAGCCTGGGTGACAGAGTGAGACCCTGTCTCTGAAAAAACAAAACAAGATAATGTTAATGAAAAAATGTCAAGCAAATATTGTAAGATATAAAAGTACAAATCCTAATTTTTTAAAAAAAGAAGAAAGATTAGAGGAAATACACCAAAAATGCTAATGGTAGTTAGTGATTATAAGTGATTTCTTTTTATGTTATGTGCTTGCTAACATTTCTGTCGTGAACAACAACAAAAACACCAGAAGTGCTTTGGTGTCTCAGAGGGTTGCAGGGGGTTCTGCTGTGTGCTCAGCACAGCACCTTTCACTGGAAAACAGGCTCCAGCACTTTCCAGAACAGGGCTTTAAATGTGCTTGGGAGATGGTGCCTCTGCATTGGAGTTCCTTCTTCCTCTCCTCTAACACATTCTTACCCCTGCAGTTTTCTCCCTTAATTGGATGTAAATTTACAACTAAAGAATGACTTTAAAAAATATGTATTGTTTCCACTGGCAGTTTTTCCGAATACTGTGGCGAGAGAGACAGTTCGTATTTTTCACTCTATAAGAAGACCCTAATTTAAGTTTCTTTCTTCTCATGCATTTTCATTATTTTTTTTTTCTCTGTGGTTCAGATGATCTTTGTCAGATAGAAGAATTTGCTACTCCTGCCTTAAATGGCCTTTGAAAGCCCAATTTAAAATAATACCTTGTTGTTGTGGCCTGCTGGGCGACACCAGGGCAGCCTGGTTTCACCACAGAGGAATGGGAAGGAGGGAAGCTCGCTGTTTTAACACAGTTCTGTGGCCGACAATACATTTGAAACTGACCCTCAAGCGAGCCCAGAGAATGCTTGTGATCATAACCCAAGAACAGCCTTTTTGTTTGTGTTTCATGGATTATGAACCAGGACTCAGCACATCGTCAGGCATTTAAGGGCTCGAAACCTGTTGTTTGGATGAATACTGGCCTTTGTGGCAATATTCCCTCCCAGCAGTGGAGACTTCTGTTGCGTTTGTTGTATTCAAGTGTCTAGCGAAAATGCTCTCCTATGGTGGTTGAGAAATTGGATGAGAGATCCAGATCCTGGCTGACTAGGGTAGCGACTGCGAACGCTTCTCTTGACCTTTGGCAGGTTCACTTTCCTCCTCTGTCAAATGCATATAATCGCTAAGACCTCACAGGGATGTTGTGAGGATTAAAGGAGAGGACTTATAAAATGCTTAATAAGGGATCAATAACTGTACAGTCATGCATTGCTTCACGACTGGGATGTGTTCTGAGAAATGCACTGTTATGTGATTTTGTTGCTGCATGAATATCAGAGTGCACTTACACAAACCTACATGTGCAGATGGTATGGCCTACTACACGTACTAGGGCAGAGCCTTTTGCTCCTAGGCTCCAAATCTGTACAGCATGCTTCTCTACTGAATACTGCAGGCAATTCTAACGCAATGGTATTTGTGTGTCTATACGCCGGAGCTGCCAGAGTAATTTGGATATGTGTATCTTTACTGTATCTTTGCTATGTGTACACTAAAAATACAGTACAAAAGATTTAAAATGGTACCCCTGTATTAGGCTGTTCTTGCACTGCTATAAAGAAATACCTGAATGTTTGGGCTTGAAGTTACATTAAAAGTTAAGTTATTTGAAAGAAAACCTCATCATTTCTAAGGATGACTTAATTACTGTGCCTTTTCCTTTCTTTTTACACATCCTTCTGTCCCTTACGGCAAAATTTTCAGCATTAAAAAAAACATTAAAAAAAAAAAAAAGAAATTCCCGAGACTGGGTAATTTATAAGGAAAGAGATTTGGGCCAGGCGTGATGGCTCACACCTGTAATCCCAACACTTTAGGAGGCGGAGGCAGGAGGATCCCTTGAGTCCAGGAATTTGAGACTAGCCTGGGCAACATAGTGAGTCTGTGCTTCTACAAAAACTACAAAAATTAGCTGGGCATGGTGGGAGGCTGAAGTGTGAGGATTGCTTGAGCATAGGAGGTCGAGGCTGCAATGAGCTGTGATTGCACCACTGCACTCCGGCTTGGGCAACTGAGTGAGACCCTATCTCAAACAAACAAACAAAAACAACAACAAAAAAGATGTAATTGACTCACGGTTCTGCAGGCGATACAGGAAGCATAAAAAGTTCATGGGATCTTGCTGTGTTGCCTAGGCTGGACTCGAATTCCTGGATCAAGTGATCCTTCTACCTTTGCCTCCCAAGTAACTGGGAGTACAGGTTTGGTAGCGTGTCCAGCTTGTGCTAGACTACACTAAATTTATAAATTTATATAAATATTTTTTTTGGCCAGGTGCGGAGGCTCACGACTATAATCCCAGCACTTTGGGAGGCTGAGGTGGGAGGATCACTTGAGCCCAGGAGTTGGAGACCAGCCTGAGCAACATAGTGAGACCTCTGCATCTTGTCCCGCTGGAAGGTCTTCAGGGGCAGGAAGACACGGAGCTGTCTCCTGTGACAACAGTGCCTCTGGATACCTTGTAAAGGACCTGCTTGAGGCTGTTTTACTTAACTTTAAAGAAAATTAATTAAAGGAGTATACTCCAAAATAATGGTAAAAGTATAGCATAGCAAATACATAAACCAGTAACATCGTTGTTTATTATTCTTAAGTATTATGTACTGTCCATAATTGTATGTGCTGTGCTAGACATATTTTTAAAAAATTCATGGGGTCTTGCTATGTTGCCCAGGTGAGACTCAAACTCCTGGGCTCAAGTCATCCTTCCATCTCCGCCTTCCTATTAGCTGGGACTACAGGCTTGGTGTCATGCTCACCTTGTGGTAGACTTTGTTACATGACTGGCAGTGCAGTGGGCTTGTTTATATCAGTATCACCGCAAACACATGAGGAATGTGTGCTGCTGGATTATGACACCTATGATGTCACTAGGCGATAGGAATTTTTCAGCTCCATTGTAATCCTAGGGGACCGTTGTCATATGTGTGGTCCGTCATTGGCTGGAACATAGTTATGTGGTGCGTGACGGTACTACTGATATTACAATAGTGTTATTTTTGGCAGACAGGTCTTTCCCATTCTTGTCTGTGTTCTCGAGTTGTTTGGGGTGGCAGACTGAGCCAGGGATGTGGTTCAGTGTCCATTATCTCATAGATCCAGGCCCTGACCACTTTTTCTCCAGTTCCACCTGTAGGATCCCCCCCTTTCGGGCCTGCCAACACAAAATGGCTAATCTCACCTACTTTCTTGGATATTCAAACTCAGTGGGAAGTGAACTTTCAAAACACAGAAGACCTGATTTCAGAGTGTCTTCAAGGGGCCCTTAAACACAAGAGGAGGCTGGGCGTGGTGGTGCAGCTGTAGTCCCAGCTACCCAGGAGGCCAAGGCAGGAGGATTGCTTGAGCCCAGAAGTTCAAGACCAGCCTGGGCAACATAGTGAGACCCTGTCTCAACCTCTGCCGCCACAAAAAACCCACAAAAGGCTGAATTACCTATAGCCTCCCAAGAAATAACTTCCCGGCTTTATGATGAGTCAGGCATCCCTACACTCTGCACAAGGCTGCCTGGGTAACCACTCTGTTCCTCACTAAAAGCAAAGACTAAACACTTTGAGATTCAGCACATGATCACATCACCATCACTATATTTTGGAATTTTTTATTGTGAAATATACACAACATAAAATTTACCATTTCAACCATTTTTAGCTGACATCAACTACATGTACATTATTGTGCAATCATCACACTAACCATTTTCAGAACTTTTTCATCATCCCACACTGAAACTCTGTACTCATTAAACAATAACTTCCCATTCTCCCCTACTTCCAGCCCCTGGTTACCGCCATTCATTTTCTGGCTATGAATTTGGTTATTCCAGGTCCTTCATATATGTGGAAGCAGGCAATATCTAACCTTTTATGACTGACTTACTTCACTTAGCATCGTGTCCTCAAGGTTCATCCATGCCGTAGCCTGTGTCAGAATTTCCTCTCTTGTTATGGCTGGGTAATATTCCATGGTGTGTATGTACCACATTTTGTGTGCCCTTTTACCCAGTGATGGACATTTGGGTTGTTTTCACCTTTTGGCTATTGTGCAGCATCATATTTTAAAATAAAGTGCCCACTCTCCTCCTCTGCAGTCACTCCAGTGGCTCCCCAGTGCCTGCACACCCGCCCACAGGACTTGGCATAATCCACATGGACGCACATGTTTAGTGATGTGACTTGTGTTTTCCGAGGTAGTTTTTCTTTGCATTGGATCCGCCTGTCCATCCCCTTTATGAAGCTGTAAATGCTCAGAGGCTAGGAGCTGAGATTAATAATTCCTTCTACTACCTCCTGAGAGTCTGTTTCAGGAAGTGGTAAAGGATGTTGGTTAGGAGTGTGGGTTGTGAGGTCAGACCACATGGGTTTCCATCCTAATTCCACCACACACAAGCTCGTCATCACACGTGTCCCTTAACTCTCTGGCACTCAGTTCGTCCACTTATGAAACGGTGATGGTGGTGGTAACTACCTTGTAGGGCTGTTAGGAAAATTAAATGAGATAATCCATGTGTAGGACTTGGCCTAGTGTCTGATACGTTGTAAGCCCTTCCTTGTTAGCTTAAGCCAGAAAAATTAAGATCTCAGCTTCCTTTCAGCATTTGCCTTTTTCATCTTCCTAATTCCCTCGCTGGGCAGCTGAAGGGTAGGATGAATGGCTCCTGTCGTGCGGAGTGGCGTCCCTAGGGCCAGCTCTCCCTCAGGGAAGCAGTGACGGGAGCCTGGCAGAGGTAGAGCCCTGTTTATTGTTCATCTGTGACCACCCCCTCCACACCCTCTGCCCATTCGGATGTGGGGTGTACTTGGAGGTGCCCAGGCCCCTGGGTCGTCTGTAATCCCTCCCTGCAGTCTCTTTCCTGCGTGGATCTCCGATGTGTGGGACGAACTTGGCAACTTGGGAAGGTCTCTGGGCGGCTGTACCGCCTCTTTGGCCCTCACCAGGATAGTGCTGTTGGGCCGGCCAGGGGGTCGCTTCCCTGCTGCTTCCGCTTCCCCCGGTGGCCAGCCCTGCCCCGCCACCCTGGGAAACCTGAGCCCTCTTGCCGTCAGAGCCAGCGCACTGGCAGGATCTGGCTGGGTGTTTGGCAGCCGCTTGAAGCAGCCTGTGGTTTCGCCCTAAAGCTGATCGAGCTGGTGAAGACAGAAGTTCACCATTTTTTTCCCCTCTATATAACAACACTTTCCCAAATATTTACTTGATCCTCTCATGTTTCCTTCTTTGCATCAGCTTCGAGCTTCCGCTTGCTGGCCACAGCGAGGCAGGAAGAGGTTTGCCGCTGCTTGGGGCTGATTTTCCACTCTGGAAAGGCGTCTCCAGGTGTGATGGACAGCAGAGGGTGGGAGCTGAGCAGGTGGTGTCTGGAGGCAACACCCCAAACTCAGGTGACTGCATCCAGGTGATAGGGCTTCTCGGGACTGGCCCGGGGTTCCGAGCTCCGTGACCTCGGGCAAGCTCCTGAACCTCTTTCGGCTTCTGCTTCCTCACCAGTGAGATGGGGATAATCATAGTACCGGCCCACAGCGATGTGCAGAGTCAGGGAGATAACCTACACAGAACGCTCAGCAGAGTGTCTGGCACACATGAGCATGCTCTAAAAATGTGAGTTACTTCTATTTTTATAGGCAAACTTTATTTTTGCTGTTCCCAGCCTTCTGTTTCTTTGCACATTTTCTTTTTTTGTGGCAATGATTCCTTTAGGATCCCAGTGCCCTTGGATCACACTCCTTTCTTGCCTAGCAGAGCCCGCTCTCGGGAAGGGGTCTTATGTTGCAGCCGCGTCGGCTTTCAAGGGCAGAACCTTCAAGGTCGTCGGGGCCGGTGCCCGTGTGGTATTTGTTTTTGCTGAGTGGCTCTTTGCTGTGCTGCGCCTCCTCGCCTCCTTTGACGGGGTGCACACACTCTACCTGCTGAGATAGTCTCCTCCATCTTTGTCATTTTCTCTACTTTTGGGAAAAAGAAATGAAACTGGATGTTTATGGAGCCCTTTACGTGCCAGGAGCTGCTGAGCACAGTCATCTCATTTCATTGTCCCAGCAGTCCTTTGAGGTTGGTGGTATAATTGCAGTTTTTACAGAGGCTGAAACTGAGGCACTGCATGGCTGAGTAAATAGCCAGAGGTCACATGCAAGTGAGCGACGGTGGGACTTGGTTGAGCCTGGACTTTCCGAAGCTGCAGCCCACGTTCTCTGCACCAGTGGTAGTGTATGGCAGCAGCCAATTGCACAGGTGCTCACATTGGGATCTCAGCCCCTGCACTTACTGGATGCCTGTGGACCAGTTACCTACCTTCTTCACCCAAAACTCATTTTCTTCACCCAAAACTGGGGATAACAGTCACTACCTCCTAGGGCTGTTGTGGGTATGAAGTGAGAAAATCCTCTCATGATGAAAGCTTCTGGCCTGACCGTGGCAGGTGTGCAGGGAATGCTGGCTGCAATGTGTGCTGTGATGCTGGAGCTTGGCTTCTGGGAGATTCCATACTCTGGGAACTTGCAAGACAGGTCCTGTCCTCAGACCCCTATTGGATAGGCCCTCAGGTATTTGTTACCAGGTATTGTGTCCTTCCCAAGGTCCTCTCAATTTTTTAAAAGCATTTTTTTTCTTGTGGCAAAATACATACAAAATGTATCATAACCATTTTAAAGTGTGTGATTCAGTGGCATTTAGTACGTTCACCGTGTTTGTAAAACCATCACCACTACTTGCTTCCGTGGCTTCTTCATCACCCTAAATATGAATCCCGCACCCCTTACCTATGACCACCCAGACCTCTCACCACTGGCAACCACTGATCTGCTTTCTATCTGTGGATTTGCCTCTCCTGGACATTCTGTATAAATAGAATCGTGCAGTATGTGGCCTTCTGCATCTGGCTTCCTGCACTTAGTGTGTTTTCAAGGGTCACGCATGCTGCCGTGTGCATCAGTGCTTCATTCTTTGTAAGGCTGAATACTACTCCGTTATACGTATATGCAATATTTTGTTTTTCTGTTCTTCCGTTGATGGACGTTTGGGTGGTTTCCATCTTTGGGCTGTTGTAAATAGAGCTGCTGTGAACATTCATGCACAAGTTTTTGTTTGGACACCTGTTTGCAGTTCTTTTGGGTATACACCTAGGAGTGGAATTGCTGGATCATATGGTAATTCTGTTTTAACATTTTGAGGAACAGCCAAACTGTTTTCCACAGCGACTGTACCATTTTACATCCCTGCCGGCAACGCACGAGGGTTCCAATTTCTTCACATCCTTGCCAACACTTGTTATTTTCCGTTATAAAAAAATCGTGGCCGTCCTAGGTGTGAAGCGGTGCCGCACTGTGGTTTGATTTGCATTCCCTGATGGACCGTGACATGGAGCATTCTCTTTCAGTTCCCGCATTCCTGTTTTCTCCCGACCCGGTTCGAGCCTCTCTCACTGTTCTGTTCGTGCTTCTCAACACATGGCCCCATTTGTCTAGATCCTGTTTAAAACACCAGGCCTCAGGCAGGCCTCCAGCTAGATTGGGCGCAGCCTGGCGTGGGTGACTCCCACTTTCCTGGTTCCAGATATTCGACTTTTTCCTGTTCAGTCTTCTCTGAAAGGCACCACCCCTCCCCAGCCCATGAAGCTTCCCAGGCTCAGATTCTTTCATCCCTGGTGGCCCTGGGGCTTTCAGCCTTATCATCCCCACCGCCCGCCAGCAACCTGTCAGGTAGGACAGGGTGAGGACAGGCACCACCCTGAGGCTGCCGCAGAACTCCTCATCACCTTTGGGGCCATCAGGAAGCCGTCGGGCGTCAGGTCCTGCCTCCTTCAGATTGTCCTGGGAGGCGTTGTAAGAGCCTCACTCCGCAGCAACCTTGCTCCCTTGGAGTATGACTTGAAGGCACCGTTTTATGTCTTTTGGGTGGGTTTATGGTTTCAGGCCTATTTCTGACTGGAATCAAAGACGGCCCCTCGGCGAAGGAATTTCAGGCATGAACGAGCAGATGTGTGAGGTATTTTGGGGGCAGAGAGTTTGTCCCTGTGCTCCAGAAACCACTCCACCATCTGCCTCTTTGCACAAGGCCCCGCCCATCCTGGAAAAAGAGGGGTTCTCTCCTCCCACTTCAGGGCTCTGTCCCGGGAGGCCTGGTCTGTCTCACCAGGCACTTCCTACGAGTACACAGTTTGGTCATCTGCCAGCAATCTATCTGCCTAAAGTGTTTATTTACTTTAAAATGAGACTCAATTCTTATGTAATTTTTTTTGGCTGTGAAAAATAAAATAACATAAAAGTATCAGTGAAATGTCTGTGCCCCATTCCTATGCCTCTCTCCCAGCCCCAGGGACCCTCCCAGGGGAAATCACAGGTGGGCCTTGGTATGGATTCAGAATCCTTCCAGGCCTTTCATTCCAATGCAGTCATTTTCCCCCCACCCTCATCTAAGGGCAGCTCCAAAACAGATAACACCAGCAGGCTGAGCGTATCAAAGAAAACGAGGTCAGATGTGCCCTAAAATGATGCTGCTTGAAGTCGGAGGAGCAGGTGGCTTTTTCTCCCCAGGTGGCTCTGCTCAACTCTGGTGTGCAAACTTGAATAGAAGGTGACTGGGGAAGGAAACCTGAGTGCAGAGGGTGGAGGTTTCCAAAGAACCAGGTCCTATGAAAATGGATGGGTGAGGGGGAGGAGAGGAAATTGGCATTAGCGTCACCTCTTGATCACCCACCATGGCACAGGATAAGAGTCAGACAGCCACCCGGGCTCAGTTTCTAGCTGGACACTTACTGGCTTTGCATCTTTCGGCAAGGGTGTTACTGAACCTCCCTGGGTCTCAGTTTCTTTGATTATAAACAACGTCAGCGCTTAGGGCTGTCGTGAGGGACTGGTTCTTGGAACAGCCCCTTAGAAGGTGTGTAATGTAAGGGTTGCCGTCCTGGTCTTGCGGGGTATCAGGCTCCAGGCTGGTGCTCTGCTTCCTGTGTCGGCTCAGCATGGCCCCTTGGCCTTCCTCGACAGCCGCGGTGGGCTGTGGCTAGAGCAGGGCTCAGGGGGTCGCATTGCTCAGTGGGTCGCGTTGCTAAAAATAGGCACCCCATTCCCGGGATGTGGTGTTTAGTGTGTTTTTACTGTGTGAGTGAATAGGTGATGGTTGAGACTTTCTCCTCTCCCAAGACGAGACTATTGTGAGAAAAGTTACACAATTAAAGGTCATTGGCACTTTAGCAGGAATTAGTGTCATAGATAGTTTGACCTGAAAGGGACCCGAGATGATCCTTGATTGTATAAATGGGGAACTTTTAAGGTTCAAGGAAGGAAGAAACTTGCCAGGCATGTCATACAGCCAGTTAGGGGATGGTCAAGGCTGGAGCCCAGTTCCCCTGATTCTGTCTGTCCTGCCTCGTATCCACAAGGGTCTGCTTGCCTCGGCTTGGGGCTGCTGCTTTGGGGTGGAAGGTCGCTTGGGTCAGAGGGCCCACAGGCAGATGGGGCTTCTGGAGGGATGGAGAGAAGTTTGTCATGGCTGATGGCTGTTTGGGGCCCCAACTTCCAAGACAGGAGGCGGGAAGCATTTGGGGCCCTGGGATCCAGTTTGGTCAGGCCTGGAGATCCAGCTGCTCTGCTTGCGGATGTGACAGCGAGCTGAGAGCAGGGGCTAGCTCTGCTGGGGATGGTGGACGTATAGTCGGGTGATCACAGTCCAGGGTAGATGAGGGTGATGGCATGCAGTGTGGAAAGGGCAGTGATGTTTGCACAGGCATATCAACCAGGTGTAGAAGGGAGGAAGAATGTGGGGAAAAGCATGGCAAACTCAGGGGCTGGCTAGCTGTGGTGGTGGACAGGGGGAGTAGAGGAGAGACCACTCAGGGAGCTGCCTGCAGTCAGGGCTGGCGTCTTCTCAGTACCTAGGCACTGCATGGCTTTAGAGTTGGGGCAGCATTATTAATTGATCGACAGGGTTTTGCTCTGTCACCCAGGCTAGAGTGCAGTGTCACAATCGGAGCTCACTGCAGCCTCAAACCTCCTGTGCTCAAGTAATCCTCCCACTTTGGCCTCCTGAGTATCTGGTACCACTGATGTACTCCACCACGCCTGGCTAAATTTTAAATTTGATTTGTAAAGATGGGGTCTCACTATGTTGCTCAGGCTGATCTGGAACTCCTGGCATCAAGTGATCCTCCTGTCTTGGCCTCCCAAAGTGCTGGGATTACAGGAGCGAGCCACTGTGCCCGGCCACCACGTTTTTATTTGTTACAGGGATGAGTGAGGCATACTCCTCCTTCCTTAATCCCTGGGAAGATAGCCAGCAGGCTTTTGGTGTTCTGTGGGTTTTCCACACGTTTTATCCTTCTTACACCCTCTGCTTCCTGCTAGGTTCTGCCTCAACCAGCTCATCATTCAGCCCTGGTCCAGGCCTGCAGGGGTGAGGGTTTGTGGCCCTGAGGCTTGCTTGGTGGCCTTCTGGCTTGTTGCTGTTGTTACTGATGTTGACCACTAGATGGCAGCAGGAAACCTATCAATTTCTCTCCCAGGTCCATCGTATGCAAGTCCAGCCCTTTGGTCTGGGTGGATCAGCCATCGCCCCTTGATGGCATGGGGACTCAAATTCCACATCTCACTGATTCCAGGATGGGTCTGAGGAAAGGCTGGGATGAAGCCGAGGCAGCCCTCTCAGACGTACCGTGTGTCCTACTCTCCTGTGACATTCTTGAGAAGTGGCTGTCTCAAGAATGTCAGAAGTAGGGTTCCCACCATTAGGAAAATCTTTGCCGCATGTTGTGGCTGGGTTTTCAGTATCTTAAAGGGTCTGGAAGTCGAGACACAGTGTCCCTGAGGAAAGTCCTGTTGCTCCCTGAGGAGTCCCTGGCTTGGTAACCTGTGCAGAGATGGAGGGCACTGTGGTGGTGGGACGCAGGGCTCCTGGCCTGGGAGGGACAGCAGCGTGAGAGCAAGGGTGTGCCGCACATCTGCAGTGCTGTGCAGTAACAGCAAACATGTAGGAAGCTCTTCGTGAGCCAGGGATGCCCCGATTCTTTTGCTTACATTTATTGGTTTCCTCCTCTTGGAGGGGTAGCCCCGAATCCCTCCTAATCAGGTGCAGCTGAGCGGGGGCTTGAATCCAGGCAGGCTGGCTCTGGAGCCCCGGGATAAGTCACGCACCACTCATCATGGGCATTCTTAAGCCTTTGCGGGGGGCTGGACAGTTTGTGTTACAGGTCACGTGGCTCTTCCTGAAATGCCTTGGCTCGTTGGTCTTCCCGACAGCCCCTGTGGCAGGTACTGGGGTGTCCTCCTTTCTGCAGATGAGGAAATTGAGGCTCAGAGAAGTGAAGGATGCCTCCAGCATTGCAAAGACAGGACACCAAACCCTGTCATTAGATTCCGAGTCGGGGTGGCTCTCCTTTTGTAGTGAAGTGGGTTTGCATGAGTGGGGTTGGTAGGAGGGAGAGGATCACTCAGATGCCTGAGGTCAGGGCAGCTGTCAGAAAATCTGTTCTGTTCCCAAACCCTCTGTAAGAGGAACGCATGTGCAGGTGCCTGTGGGAGGCTGACGCGCCTGCCCAGCCAGGAAGTAAACAGGAGCTGGAGGGAGAGAGTGTGCAAGAATGAGGAGGTGGTGACTGCAGCCATCCCCTCCCACCATAGTGTACCCTCAGCTGGAGGCAGGGCTGGGGGCACATTGGCTGGGGACCCACCCTAAGGCAGGGCTGGAGAAACAGCCCCTACTGTGCACCGTGGAGCCGCCAGGTGGTCTCAGCTGCCGGAACCCCTGCCCCGTCCTGTCCTGCTGTGAAGGCTTCGGGTCTGGAAGGGCGGTGTGTGCTTGTGGTGGGGTCTGAATCCCAGTTGGCCTGTGGAGCTACCACTGCTACTCTGGGATCAACTGAGGCAGGTGACTGCGGCTGGGACGCTGTTTCCAATTGGACCTTCTCAGGGGCAGAACCTTCCAAACTAAGGGGCAGCAGTGGATGGCTCCTGGGCTCCTTCTCTTCTCTCTGGGATGGGTGTTCTTGAGGCCTTGGGCTTCTGCCCCCATCCCACCTTCTCTGGGGTGTGGACACAGGGCCCATTTGGGCATGTCAGCTTCCCCGGAGCTCCAGCAGCTGGGTGGCAGGAGTCCACGGGAAGCTGGGTGCCGGCCCTGCCCACGTTTCCCTGGGCCACGCTCTCCTGGCCCCCCCAGGCCTCACCACTCTCTCGCTGGAACGCTTAAGTGTCTGCCCCCGGAGCCCAGGCCACTGTCCTGCCTCCTCGCCCTCCCAGAGCCCCGCCTCCTGCCGCCTGCCTCCCATGTGGCTTCACATCCTGTGGGTTTTGCCAGCTGACCCACGTATCCTGTGGATACGTACTCTGCTCTGGGCACCCCATGTCCATGCCAGGCCCAGATATGGGCCCCAAGGGAGTGCTACCCCCTGGGTTGCAGTTCAAAGGCTTCTGCTTTCCAGCCAGATGGAGGAGGGCTCTATCCCAGGCTCCAACATCCTGCTTGGCTGGTCTCCCCCACCCCCTGCTCCAGCTGCGTCCTCCCTGTTGTGCTCCTGGCAGTAGGTTTGCTGAGAGGGAAGGGGGGGATTCCTTTCCTCTTGGCCTCTCCTCTCTCTATTACATCAGCCTACAGCCGAATACCCCTGGGGTCTGGTAAGGGAGGGCTTTTTATTAACTTTTTTCCAGGGGAAATAATTCCACCTCTTGTCACTTGGATCTCTGCATGCAGCTCTTCAGGGGGCTTGACTTCCTTCCCTCGCCCCATCCCAGGCCCCTTGAAACTCAAGAGAGGGCAGCTTTGTTTCCTTAAACGGGCTCTGACCTCCGAGGAAGGTCGTGTGAGGAGTTGGGTGCCTGGGTCCCGTGGTCCCCCTCATGGACTGTGTGACCCCAGGACCACCCTTTCCTTCCCTGGGCCTCAGCACTCTGTTCAGCAGCCTAGGATTGCGTTTGTCATCCATGGGTGGTGAGGGGCAATGCCCAGCGGTGCCCGCTCTGGAATGGCGGGCTCTGCCCTTGGGTTTGGTAGCATGATTTTTCCATCCCTGGGCTGGCCCCTCCACCTGGGGCGGGTGTGGCCAGAGGCTGGTGGCTGGCACACCTGCTAGGGATGAGGCATCTCCTTAGTGCCGAGGAGACGAGAGAGCCCTGGGGCGGGCTGGGAAGTGCAGGGCCCAGTTGAGAAGGAGAATGAGCTCAGTCTCCCCGCGGTGGGTCATTCACCACCTCCTGGAGTCAGTTAGAGGAGGGGCTACTCCAGGGGTGGGATGGGAAGAGGCCCCAGTGCCCAGCTCTGCCCAGTCCTATCTCCTCGCTGGGCTCTCTCCTCCCGTTGCTTTTTTTCTTTTTTTTGAGACAGGGCCTCATGCTGTCACCCAGGCAGGAGTGCAGTGGGGCAATCATGTGCAGCCTTCACCTCCTGGGCTCAAGTGATCCTCCTTCCTCAGCCTCCCAAGTATTTGGTGTCTGGGACTACAGGCACGGGCCACCATACCCGCCATACAAAAAAAAAGGGCTTTTTTTTTTTTTTGTATTTTGTAGAGATGGGGTTTCGTCATGTTGGCCAGGCTTGTCTCAAAGTCCTGGGCTCAAGTGATCCACCCACTTTGGCCTCCCAAAGTGAGCCACTGTGTCCGGGCTCCTTGTCTTGCCCCATCTACCTCCTTCCCTTTGCTTGGCTTTCTTTCCATGCCCTTGTCTGACTGCTGGCCGTAGATTCCAAGCCCTGCAGGCAGGGTGGGTCCTGGACCCCGTTCTCTGCCCCTCAGTCCCTGCTGTGTTCTTCTCCGGGCAGGCGGAAAGCTGCACCCCGCTTCCCAGCTCAGAGCCCAGGGCCACAGGCTGTGGACGCCCTGAGGAGGGTTTCTCTGGGCCTGCTCCCCCACCCTCCCTGCACGCTGTGCCCCAGCCCCTCCCCAGGGCCCACATCTGGCCCAAGTGCTCAGTTTTCTGGGCTGTAAATTGCCTCCCGCTGCCCCTTGGCATCCTCTCAGGTTTCAGCTTCACGGCTCTTTTGCTTTTGGTAGGGGGGCGGTGTCCAGGGAAGTCTCAGCTTGTTCCCTCTCTTCCTCTGTCTGAGGCCGTGGAGAGAAATCCTTGGCAGTGTTGTTCTCGATCCTTCCGTCCAAGTGTTGGTGAGCTGTGGTTTTTAGCAGGTGGCTGAGTAGGAACCAGTTCTAATTAGATTTCCCCCTTTTCTGTTCACACCTCCCCCTCCCTTTCCCCCTCACCCTGCCAGAGGCCAGCCTACCCCAAGTGTCCCCTGCTGTGCAGTGGAGGGGCTTGCAGACGGCCAGCCTGGGGATGGTGGGGTTGGCTGCAGCCTGCGCTGCCTTCTGCTCCTCCTTGAGCTAGCCCTTGGCCTGGTGCTCAGCCTCAGCGGTCCCCTCAACTCCCTGCATCCCCTCAGATAGCTTTGCTTTGCTTTTCTCTTTTCTCTTTCTTCTTTTCTCTTTTCTGTTTTCTCTTTTCTCTCTTTTTTCTCTTTTCTGTTTTCTCTTTTCTCTCTTTTTTCTCTTTTCTCTTTTTCTTTTCTTCTTTTTTTGAGACAGGGTCTTGCTCTGTCATCCAGGCTGGAGTGCAGTGGCGTGACTCCCAGGCTCAAGCCATCCTCCCACCTCAGCCTCCTGAGTAGCTGGGACCACAGGTGTGAGCCACCATGCCTGACTAATTTTTTGTGTGTGTGTTTTTGGTAGAGATGGGGTTTCACCATGCTGTCCAGGCTGGTCTCAAACCCCTGAGCTCAGGTGACCCACCTCTCTCGGCCTCCCATAGTGTTGGGATTACAGGCAGGAGCCACCGTGCCTGGCCTCAGATAGCTTTTCTGTTTCTTCACAGCAGGTGATTCTCTAGCCCCTGCAGCTGACCATCAGGGGCTCAGGCCGTTGCCCCCCGAGGAGCATGGCAACCGTCAGCTCCAGCTGGTCCCTGGGCAGATCCACCCTCCCCACTGCAGAATTTGCTTTGCACCACCGCCTTAACTCGCCCACGCACCTGGGGAAGCCTGCTTGCTTAGGCCTGGGAAGGGTGTCTCAGGGCAGCCACCAGGACAGTTGTGTGCAAGTAATCATCAGGTCCTACTCAGAGTGTGACCCGCGGACCTGGGCTGATCTGTGAGGAGCTTAAGTCCTGGCGTGGAAAGTGTGCATTTAGTAATGCTGCAGCAGTTGACCTGGCCCTGACATTTCAGGTTGTTTGGTGTTTCCCAGGGGTAGCTCCAGGGGAGTCTTGGAATTTGGTGGTTGGTACCAAGGCAACTTGTAGGGATTTTTAGTCGACACTGAAGGACTTCTCTTGTCGAACAAGGTACAGGCCAGTTTGGGTGTTGTTGAAATCTGGAGAAGAGTCGTGTGTGGTGCGAAACAGGTCACAGCAGGATCATGCACTGGCCCGGGATGGACGGGAAGTAAAAAGCCTGGCGTCGGCCACGGATCAGCTGAGAAGTGCTGCCCTCAGCATCTCAGGCCTGCAGAGAAGTCCCTGCAGGGAAGTTCAGAGGGATTTTTGGATTTGATATGGGATGTTGAGGAGGAGTTTGGGGTTCGATGATGAATGCCCAAAGAAAGTTCAGGATTTCTTGGGGGAATTGGAATGAGGAAGATTCGTAGTTCGGTGTGGGAAGTCAAAGGGTAGCTTGGAGTTTGAGGTAGGAGGGCTCAGGGATGTTTGGGGTGTAGGGGCCCAGAGGGAAGCCTCTAGCGAGGACACAGAATGCTCTGAGGTTCCTGGAAAAGCCCGAGGAAAGAGTGGGTTCAGGAGTGTGGACCAGGGGAGGCCTGGAGGTGACAGTGGGAGGCTGAGGAGAGATTTGGGGTTTTACTGGCCATGTGGAAGGGCATTTGGACATGTCTAGGTTAAGGACCAAGGGTGTTTTGGGTTATTGGAGAAGGCTGAAGGGAAGCACGGGGGCTGGGTGGGGAAGGGCCGTGGGAAGTGTTGGGATTCACAGTAGGGGAGGGAGGGGGAATTTTGGGTTCCGTGCATGGGACCAGAGGGGAGCCATGAGATTCAGTTAATGAGGACCACAGGGCTTTGGGTCCTCACTTAAGGAGAGGTTTGGGTTTTGCCTTACCCACGGTTAGCTTCCACAGTCCCTGTCATTTCTCAAATATCCCGTGTCAGGAGGAAGTCTAAGGGAATCTTAACCTGTCCCCTTCAAACCTGCTCCTTGATGCCAGAACCTTCTCCCTCCCTCAGCTTCCCCAACTCTCTCCACGCAAAGGCAGCTGTGGCGTGTTGTGGGAGCACACAGGGATCTGAACTCAGGGTGACGCCCACTGGCTTTTCCAGCCCGTTCCCCCCGTCTCCCAGCATGGTGGTGACGGCTCTCCTGCTGGCCTCTGCCAGCTCACCTTCCTCCTGCCCCAGGCCCTGCTCCTCTGAGGCCCACACATCTTTGTAAGGCCAGCAGGAGGCTTGTGTCTTTGAGGAGGCTGTGCGTGACCCCGTCACCCAGTGGCCTGTCCCTCATTCCGTGCCCTCATTTGCCCTTGGCTGTGTCTCGGGGGCAGCTGGCTTGTGTTTTGCCTTGACGACTCGGTGTGCATGTGTCTCTCCAAGTCCTAGATGGTGGCACCTCAGAGGCTGGGCTGTGTGGTCTCTGTGTTGTATCTTAGTTGCTGGGGAAATGCAAGGCCACTGGTCTGGAGGCTTTTCTCTGAGTTGGGGCCACCCATCCTTGGTCCGCACCCACCAAGCCTGGCCCGGACCTGTTCTGTGGGAGGCTCTTGCTTTTCCCCTTTGCAGGAACAGCTCCACATCAGAACAAGTCACCTCCTCCCAGTGGCAGCCGCCTGAGGCTTGGATGCAAGGACCCCATCCCAAGGTGTCCCTGTAGTTTCTCCTGTACCAGAAGCTGACTTTCTCTGTCTGGCGCTTTCCCACGTGGCCAGCAGGTGCACAGCAAGGCTTGGTGTCAGGTATATAAGTGCTTTACCATGGCCAGGTGCCCACAGGAATCCTGTGTGACAGGTGCCTTCTACAGAGGAGGAGACCAAGGCACAGAGAGGTTAAGGAAGATGCCCAGTGTCACACAGACTGAGATTGTCGCCACTCTGCCCGACTGCAGCGGAGGTGACACTGTTGGGCCCAGATGCCCTCCAGAGAGCCCGCTGCTTGCTGTCCTCCCTCACTGTAGCCTTTATTTTATCACGGAGTGTCGCCACCCAGCCACACCACCGGGCTCCCCACTTGGCAACTGAGTTTCCCCTTTTTCTCTGGCTGGGGGCCCCTCCTCTTTTCCTTGGAAACTGAATGGGGCTCACGTTGGCCCCTCTGTGTGGGCCCCCTCCCCTCCTCTCCCCTCCTCCCTTCCCTGAGAAGGGCTGAAACCATTCCCAGGCTGGCCCTAGATGCAGAATGAGGGCTGTGGGATGAAAGGTGATATATAAATGTAAGGCGATGATTATTTATTTGACAGGGACAGCTGCCTGTGGTAAAAAATGTAATCTAGTAATCCTTTTGTGAAAATCAGATCCGAGGCTCAGCGAGCCGCCTGAAACAGCAAAAGGCCGAGTTCCCTCCCTCCTCACCCCTGCTCCCCGCGCCATGCCCTTACTCACTCCTGGTGGCCCGCATCCCTGCCCCCGAGTGCCTGCGGTGTGTGTCTCCCTGTGTGCGTGCTGCACCTGTGCATACGTGCTGCACCTGTGCATACGTGCTCTTGCTTTTGCTTTTTTGGGTTGTTGTTAACATCCTGCATAATCGTAGTACAACTGTCAAAAACCAAGAAGTTAACATTGGAATAGCGTTATTAACGACGGACTTTATTTAGATTTCACTGTTCCCACGAGCGCCGTTTTTCTGCTCCAGGAGCTTCCATTGCGTTTAGTTGTCCTGTCTCCTTAGACTCCTCCATCCTGCTGCAGTTCCTTAGTTTCTCCGGATCTTTCATGACCTTGACAGTGGTGAGGAGTGCTGCTCAGTCACTCTGCAGGACGATTTTCACTCTGGCTCTGTCTGGTGTTTTCTCATGTTAGACTGAGGTTCTTTGTCTTTGGAGAGACCACCGTGGCCTGGTGCCATGTCCTTCTAGGTGCGTGGCGTCAAGGGGAATGTGATGTCCGTGTGTCTTATTACTGGTGATGATGCCCTGCAGAAGGTGATGTCTGCCAGGTATCTCCAGTATAAAGTGGCCCTTTTTTTCTTTATAATTAATAATATTTATAATTATATTAATTATAATTAATAAACCATTAATGTCTTGAGGGCAGGCACTTTGAAACTGTCCTGGTTTTTTCTCAAACTTCTGCTCACTAATTTTAGCATCCGTCAGTGGTTTTTGCTTGCAACTCTTCTAATTGTAGTGTTTGCCTAATGGTAATTTTCTGTTTCCCTCATTTCTTCTGCATTTATTAATTGGAATTCTCCAGGAAGGAAGAGCTATTTCTTCTGTCCCACTTATTTATTCAATTAGTTATTTTTATCATTACAGACTCATGGATATTCATTTACTTCATTAATAAAAATATATATATAAATGTATGGATATAGGATATATAATAAATATCAAGATATATATTTTATCCTATAGGTTAGAGTTACCGTAACAGTACAATAGATATTTATTTTGTTGCTCAATTTGCTCCAGCCTTGGCTATTGGGAGCTCTAGGCAGCACTTTCAGATTGGCTTCTGTGCCCTTTGATGTGTTCCTATCTTTTTTTTTTTTTTTTTTTTTTTTTTTGAGACGGAGTCTCGCTCTGTCACCCAGGCTGGAGTGCAGTGGCCGGATCTCAGCTCACTGCAAGCTCCGCCTCCCAGGTTTATGCCATTCTCCTGCCTCAGCCTCCCGAGTAGCTGGGACTACAGGCGCCCGCCACCACACCCAGCTAGTTTTTTGTATTTTTTTAGTAGAGACGGGGTTTCACTGTGTTAGCCAGGATGGTCTCGATCTCCTGACCTCGTGATCCACCCGTCTTGGCCTCCCAAAGTGCTGGGATTACAGGCTTGAGCCACCGCGCCCGGCGATGTGTTCCTATCTTTTCTTGAGCTCTTCCTTACTTTCCGGAACAAGATACTCCAGGTCATGTTATGTTTCTCCTGCCTCAGCCCTGGAATCAATCACTTCTCTAAGGAGCCTTGCTTCTTTTTGCTGGAGCACGGTGTTTAGAAACCAAGATCGAGGTGCTAGGTGTGTTCATTGCTACTGGGGTGTCATTGCTTCTAGGTCCTCTCAGAGAACAGAACTAAGAAATAGATATATGCCAACCCAGGCATGGACACATACCTGTATCTCTGTTGTTCTGTTTATTTGTGTTTGTATTTACAAAATCATGAGTTTGTGCTGATTTATTTTTATTTTTTATTTATTTATTTGTTTTTGAGACAGAGTCTTGCTCTGTCACCCAGGCTGGAGTGTAGTGGTGTGATCTTGGCTCAGTGCAACCTCTGCCTCCCAGGTTCAGGTGATTCTCCTGCCTCAGCCTCCCTAGTAGCTGGGATTACAGGTACCTGTCACCATGCCTGGCTAATTTTTGTATTTTTAGTAGTGACAAGGTTTTACCATGTTGGCCAGGCTGGTCTCGAGCTCTTGACCTCAAGTGATCTGTCTGCCTTGGCCTCCCAGAGTGCTGCGATTACAGGCATGAGCCACTGTGCCTGGCCTTGTGCTGATTTTTATTAGCTTTTAATATGGTAGTTTTGGAACTGAGAGGAACCTGAGAAATCAAGTCCATATTCCCCCCTCACAGAGGACAGAGCCACCAAGCAGGTTGAGGATCTGGCTGAGATGGCATGGCCAGTATAGGTGGGTTTGGAGCTAGGACTCAGAACTCTGGATACCCGGTGTAATGTCTCCTCACTGCAATGGTACCTCTAACTCCAAGGGCGTGTTTTGATAGTAGGCAGATTTACTGGGTTGAGTAGTGTTCCCCTAAAGTTCATGTTTTCCCAGAACCTGTATATGTGATCTTATTTGGAAATAAGGTCTTTGCAGATGAAATCAAGTTAAGGTGGGGGTAACACTGGGTTAGGGTGGCCCCTAATCTGATGAGTGGTATCCTTATTTATTTATGAGACGGAGTCTCGCTCTGTTACCCAGGCTGGAGTGCAGTGGTGCGATCGTGGCTCACTGCAACCTCTGCCTCCTGGGTTCAAGTGATTCTCCTTCCTCAGCCTCTCAAGTAGCTGAGATTACAGACATGCCCCACCATGCCTGGCTAATTTTTGTATTTTTAATAAAGATGGGGTTTCACCATGTTGAACAGGCTGGTCTTGAACTCCTGACCTCCAGTGATTTGCCTGTCTTGGCCCCCCAAAGTGCTGGGATTATAGGTGTGAGCCACTGTGCCTGGCCGATGAATGGTATCCTTATAAGAGGGACACAGAAACACACAGGGAAAGCACCATGTGATGACAGAGACGGAGGCACAGGTTGGAGCGATGCACCTGCCAAGTATTCCCAGCAACGATCAGAAGCTAGAAAGAGTCCAGGAAGGATCCTCCCTGAGAGGTTGCAGAGGGAGCCTCTGCCAGTGCCTCGATTCTGCACTTCCAGCCCCTAGACCCGCGAGACTGTAAATCCCTACTGCTGAAGCCTCCCAGCTCGGGGTACTTCCCTGCCGTGGCTCCAGGAATCACACGGAGTGGTTTCTAGTGGGGGTTGCAGACGCGGGCAGCTTCTCTCAGGCTCCTGCCTGAAATCATCGTCTCTCACATCTGGGTAGCCCTGGGCTGTGCCCTGAGAAGTGAACACAGAGGCATTGCTAGCATGTCAGCCACGGCCAGGTGCCCCTTCAGCGAGGCTTGTGTTTGGGCAAAATTAGAACCCCAAAAGCTTGTATTTAAACCGTAGCTGCTGATGATATTTGTCCCTTTTCCCTATTCTCCCAAACCTTTATGTTATAAGGATAATCTGATCGTCTAATTGTGTTTCTTAGCATTTAATTGGACTTAAATCAGTTGCATTGCTTTGTTTCCTTGTGTGGAGAGCTCAAGGGCACCTCCCAGGAAATGTCCCTCCTTGATTTCACACATCAAGGTCATTCCTAGGGCTCCTTTTTCTTCCCCTCACTCCCTTGTGAGCACACGGTGCGTGCAGCAGCCCTCGGCGTCCTCTGGTGGATGACGCGTTTGTCAACTGCTTGGACCGTGAGGCCCTCTGGTCAGGACCGCGGCTGCCCTTGCATCCACCTCTAGACTCTTGAGCACATCCACAGCTCTCAGTGCCAGCTCAAGGCTCTCTCTCGTTGTGTCCTCCCTGGCTGCCAGTCCACGGTGCTCTTGCTCTTCCTTGGCAGTGCTCTTGTTTGGGAAATGACCTTTCTGTGTGAACTTGTTTTGACGTGCCAGCTTGATGAAGAGCTCCTCCAGGGGAGGGGTCCTCCCATCCCTAGGAAGTGTTCAACTAGGGTTTGCTGTGGATTTCCTCCTTTTTGATACCTGTGGGCAGAGGAGCACCCACCTCAGTACATCTTGCTGAGTTTGGGGCGGAAGACTCTCAACTGCATATGGGGAAACTGAGTCCCAGGTGAAGAGAAACCAGCTCGCCACCCTGCCTTCTGATAGCACATACACAGTGAGGGCAGGAGAGCAGGGACCAGGTGTCCGAAGCTTCCCGGCAGTCTTCTCTGCCAGGATCATCCTGTCCTGCTCATTCCTCATTTTTCTGTCCAGATGGCTGGGGGAAGGCATGGCTGGCATCAGCCAAGGTGATACATGACCACATGGGGCTCAGAGCAGAGAGGGCTCAGACCGTTAGGGGTGTCAGGCTGAGAAATCGGAAATTAAAGGCCTGGCGTGGTGACCAGCAAAACCTCCCTCAGTGCAGGGTTCCGAAGTCACCTGTGGTGGGTTTCATTAGCACGGGCACGGGGGGGGGGGAAGGCCTCTTGGCAGGCAGAAGAGACAGATGGGCTGTGGGCACTGGCTTGGCCTTGCGAGCGAGCCACGGGGCACTCGGGGCTTGGCGGTGGGCTTCCACCATTAGGCTCCTGCAGGCATAGGCATGAGGACCCTTTCCCCACTTTGAGGCTGTGAACTCCCCCGGCAAGCCCACTCCCTTTCTGGACCTCAGTCTTGTCATCTGTAAAATGAGAAGATTGGGCTGGGGATCTTTGAGGTCTCTCTGGCCTTGACAGCCTAGATTTATGACCTGTGGCCGTCGGGAGAATGGTGTCTAGGTTTGTGGCCAATGGCAAAGGGGCAGGAGGGCACTGGGATGTGGGGTGGGGGGATGGAGCCCATTGGAGGAGGACAGCTTCCCCTGAGTGTCTCTTGGGGAGCTTAGGGCGGGGAGACTGTGTGGAGATGGTGATCTCTGAAAAGAGGACTTTTCTTTCTCCATCGTCCCCAGACAGTTTGGTTTTCATTCTGCCCACCCATCTGTCTACCCTCCGTCTCTCCTATAAGTATCTGTGGAGCATCTCCTGTGCAGGGAACACAGCAGTGCACGAGACAGACGAGGTCACAGCTTTCATGGAACCCAAGGTCCAATTGATGAAGACAGGCATTAGACAAACAGTTCACACATAACTAATTGCACTTGGAATAAGTTTAAATGTCTCTGCGCGCTCTGCTCTTCCTCCTTGATCTTACTTTTCTGCTCCCTTCACTCTCTTCCTCTTTCCTCCCTCCTTATCCTGCTCCACCTGCTTTGTCTCTATGGCCTTTCTCCACCCTCCAGTGCTGAGATTCTGTGCTCTCTAGGCCGGAAACGCAAAAAGCTCTAGATCTTGACCTTTCTGCTTGTATGTCTGGGTATTCTCTGGGAAGAGAGTGGCGGTGGATCCCATGGCCTCCTGAAGGGGGTGTGGATAGATTGTAAGCTTTGGGACCATGCTTTTCTGGGTGTGCATTCAGATTGTGACACTTACAAGCTTGCACAAGTCCCTTATCTTCTCTGAGCCTTAGTTTCCTCATCTGGAAAATGGGTTTAACCACACTCACCTTGCAGTATTATTTTGAACATCAAATGGGTAGATGTAAGTGAAAGCTCATTGTTGGTGCCTTGACGATAAGGTGTTTGATTAAAACTAGCGTTCTCTCCCGTTTTCTCCTTTCTTCATTTCTGCAGGGTATGTAGCGAGATATTTTTGAGTTTAGGGTGGAGAGTGGAAGCAGGCAAGCCCTGGCCCTCTGCAGGTCACGCTCCAGCCTGGAACCCAGGTGAGGTATGGAGGAGCTGCTGGGCAGCAGGAGGGGGCCACGGTCCCTGCCCTGGGATGAAGTGTAGACCTCAATCTGGGGAAGGCCAGGAGCCTGCCAGGGGCTGGAGAGAATGACAGGCGTCCCATGCATTCCAAAAATGCAGTGTGGTGTGACAGCTGCCTGCTGCATCCTGCTGAGTGTAGGGGCCAGGGAGACCCTCGCTGAGGAGCATGGTTGGTGGGCATGCTGCAGCCTGAGTCCTGGTGGCGTCTCCACCGACGCCATGGGAAGTGGCCTCTCCCTCCTTCCGGATTGCCCCCACCTTCCCTGCCCACTTCCAGGTTCAGTTTGAGCCACCTAGGGCCTGTTCTGCCCTCAAAGAGAGAGAACCAGCCGGCCCAGTGCTGCGACGATGAAAGCGTTCTGTTCTGTACCGCCCGATACAGTAGTCACCGGCTGCACGTGGCCGTTGAGCATTGAAAATGGGACTGAAAATGCCCCCAAGGAGCTGGATTTTAAATTTTACTCAGTTTTAACTTAAAATGGAAATTTAGGTGGCCACATGTTGCTAGTGGCTGCCACGTCAGACGGTACTAAGACCAGCAGTTTTTACCTGCAGTGTTGCCTCACACTGGTGGGTGCCCTTTGGTGGGAGGTGTGTTGTGAGTGCCTTGTTCTTGGGAAGAGATTACTAAGCTGTGTGAGTGGTGTACACATATGTGGAGTGGGGTGGATCGGGGGGCACACTTGGCGGATAAATGGTGGGCTCCTGTGAGTCTAATCTGGGTACATTTGGAGACTGAGTGGAGGGTCTGGATAGGGGAGAAGGAGGAGAGTTGTCCTAAGTGCTTCATTCATCCTGGAGACAAAGCACAAAACTAGGGAAGGAATTTTGAGCAGTGATTCCTTTGAAAGAAAGGGATGAAGGGCACACATCCCAGGGCCATTGGCTAAAGCACTGTACGGATTCTATAGGGGCTGGAGGAGACCTGAGGCACCATCTAGTGTGTAGCCTGCTCCTTTTACAGATAAGGAAACTGAGGCCCATCATACATTGGACCAGAATCTGATCCCTCTACTTCTAAGAACTACCCTGCAAAGTAAATTATCAGCCTCATTTTCCAGCAAAAACTAGAAACTGGAAATCAAAGCCATGAAGCGTTTTAGTGGAACCAAGTTTTGGTCCCAAGTCAGTCCAGAGTCACAAGCTGAGTTTCTTAGACTCTCAGGCCAACACCCACACTGCCAGCTCATTGTATCCTTTCCAGCAGCTCGAGCTGGGTTCAGGATGCCGGGGTTCCTCCTTCAGCACCTGCGGCCTGTGAGATGGCCAACGGTGGGGCCGTGGCTGGCAGGGTATGGAACGTGGGCAGGGAGCGTGGCCATGGCTGTGTGGGGCTGTCTGCTCCAGGGTCAGGACCACACTGCCAAGTGGCCCTGCTGTTTGTGGAATCCGGAGATGGCTGCCTGAAAGGGACCAGGAGGGACAAGGGAGCAAGGTCAGAGTGGAGCCGAACGCTCACATTCCACTCCTTACAGAGCAGCACTCAGGGGAGACCTGCGTCTCTGCATCCTCTCCAGCTTGGCTGGGAAGCTGCCCGGGCTGGGGGAGGGACTGCCCCATCCAGCTGTTGTCCACCTCCCAACCTCCCCACGGCTGCAGCTGTCCCAGCTCCATCAGTCACGTCCAAGGCTGGGTGGGAGGAGGGGATGAGGAGAAGAGGGGGCCTCTCGGGCGTGCCTGGCTGAGGTAACTTTGGCTCCTGCCTCTGAGGAGGTCTCCAGTTGCTGAGGGAAGAGGGGAGGGTGGTGGCTGCCTCCTGGATCTGGGTAAATTGTGGGGTTTGGGTAGCTCAGCTTTCAGCCCCCCGTCATTTGCTTCTCTGGGAGGGCCAGTGTTTTATTGAAAAGAATAGAAACGGTCGAATTCTTCCTTCATCTACATCTAACAGGTTCTTCTGGCGCTTCTTAGTGTCGCTGTACTTTTGGTGAATGAGTAAATGAAGGCTCCTCACCTGCCTCCAGGGCAGGGAGATGGGGCCTCTGTTTCCTCCGGCTTACTGGTTTGGTGGTGGCCAGGCCCTCTGTGTAGGGGCTGGACTTAGGGAGTGTGAGCTGTAAGGACGGATGGATTTTGTCCTCCAGGTGTGGCAGGAAGTAGGCAGATGCCCATCCTGACATTACCATTTTCTGCAGCCAGATGCAGCCTTGCCTTGTCCTCTCTTTTTCCCTGAAATTCGGCAGAGTCCTTGAAGTCTCCAGCCACCTTGCATTCTTCAGAAGCTAAAGGGAGAGATGCCAAGAGAGAAGCGTCCTCTTTCTCGGCCAGACCTTAGTTTGCCAGCCTGAAGAATGGAGAAGCATTGCCACCTGTTTCAGTCCAACAGACAACAGCATCGTGGTGTAAAAAGTTGATTTGAGTCCTTTGGAAAAAAGGCCCTAGGGGAGAGGCACTTACTTTGTTTTTATTCTGAGCTTTATCTGATCTCAACGCAGGACAGGATGGGTGTTAGCCAAGTAATAGCCATCAGCGATTCGAGACCTGGCTTGGAGTTAGAGACATCTGGGGAGCTTTTCAATAATTCAGGCTCCTGGGCCCCCATCCCAGATCTTTGGAGTCTGAAGCTCTGGGAACGGAGGCAGAAAGCTGTATTTTGAAAAGCTTCCCATGTGATTTCGATGCAAAGGTAGGTTTGCCCCTTTGAGGAGAAATCCCTTGCTGAACAGATAATCATAAGTGCTTTTCTCTGAAATATGCCTGACATTGGGAGCAGTTGTTAATTGATTCATTCAGTCAGCCAGCAGACATGTAGTGAACGCCCGTGGCGTGCCAGACGCAGCTCTGGGCAGAGGGGTGTGGGCAGGATTAGGGGACGTGTTCTTCCCCCAGGGAGGGCACAGTCCAGTTTGGGAGACAGACAGCACCAGCGATGACAATGTAGCATGAAAGGTGAGGTGTGGGAGATGCCCGCTGGGCCCGTTACATTTGGCTGGGCTTCAGAGAATATGTCTTGGCCTCCCTCGGTCTGTTTCCGCCCCTCTGCCAGTGATAGGCTTAATACCCTTTTTATGTGTGTTTGAACAGAATGGGGCACATAGCTGACTTGATGCTGATGCCCAGAGAGATTAGGGGGCTTGACTAAGACCACCCAATGAGTTAGTATTTTGTTGATGGGGGGCAGGAATGGGGAGGGTTTCCTTTGAAAACTCTGTGTCATAAAACCCCCAAATGGATTGTAGTGTATCTGGGCTCTGCAGGTGGCAAACAGACATGGTGTCCGTCTTGGTTTCAGCCTGTGGCCCGGCGTGAATCTTAGGTTTCTTGTCCACACTCTGAGGCTGATACATACCCACGTTGCTGCTGGTTCTTAGAATTAGAGATATGGGCCGGGCGCGGTGGCTCAAGCCTGTAATCCCAGCACTTTGGGAGGCCGAGACAGACGGATCACGAGGTCAGGAGATCGAGACCATCCTGGCTAACCCGGTGAAATCCTGTCTCTACTAAAAAAAAAAAAAAAAAAAAAAAAGAATTACAGATATGGTATGGTTGGCCCATGCTAGGTGCTCAATGAATGCCAGTTTTTCTTCTCTACCTTTGTATTTGGTGTCTGAAGTGAGGAGAGTATATGCTTTCCGGGGCCTCAGACTCTCTGAGCTCTCCTTCTAGCTGGAGATTGCCTTACTCCTTCCCGCTTACGAGCTGATTTCAGGGTGCCGAGTTCCAGGCCCTGCAGGAGATCGAATGCTGCCCCTTCTTCACCCCACGCCTGGCCTGGCCTTGGGGAGCCCTCCCCTGTCCTGTGCCTTTTAATTCAATACTCCCTGACAGCTCCATGCAAATTGCTAGAGCACTCAGAACGCCTCATTTCTCAGTAAGGCCCCTTCATCCAAGCCTTTGTCCTTCCGCTCAACATTAAACTCTGTCAACATTTTTTCGCAATGAAGTTCTTCCTCCCTCCGCACCGTCCCCGGTCTCCAGCCAGCTTCGCTAGCCAGGGACAAAATTGGATTGCAATTTCTAGCACTTCCTGGAGATCAGGTCCCTGAAGAGCTATAAAAATCCAGCGGTGTTTCTGGCCACCTTTCCATGTGGTTTGTAGTGTGCTGTCACACACGCCTGCAGAGCATGTGTTTGTGTTTGCAGTCGCATGTTTGCACACGTGTGTGCATGTGTGTGAGTGGGTGCGTGCATGCATGTGTATTTGGCTTTAAGGGAGGCTCTCCTTTTGCATTACCTATGTTGCTAGTTTCTGGCTGCCAGTTTGCATTTCTTAAGCGAATTTTCTGATTCCAGGCTCGGGAGGGCTCCCCTGCACTGTACGTAATCGGGCATGAAGCCTGTGGTGGGGTGGATTTGGGTAATGGCTGGGCTGCATTCCTCCCATTCTTTTCTCACAGGAAAAAGTGCCTGGATAGAACCCTGGGGTGGGGATTGCTTACAGAAGGGGCCGGCTGCCTGCCACCAGCCTTCACATTTGGCCCCTGTTGGCCCCCTCCAGCCTTGTCCTCCCACCTCCCCTCAAGGCAGATGCCACCAGCTGGGTGGGCACTGGGGCTGCGCATGCCCCGCAGCGATTAATGGCCTGCAAGACTAGGCTGCCGTCTTCCCGCCCATGCTTGGTGGGACATGGCACCCATTTCCAGGGTCGTCTTCCTTAAACTCAGATATGAAACAGAACGGGGCAGCCTCCAACGTGAAATGTCTCTTCCTCCCTCCCTTCCTTCCTCCCTCCAGCCCTTTTTTCTTTCTTAAAAAAAAAAAAAGAAAAAGAAAACCCAGAAAACATGGTGTGCCCTGTAATCCCAGCTACTTGGGAGGCTGAGGCAGGAGAATCGCTTGAACCTGTGAGGCAGAGGTTACAGTGAGCCGAGATCGTGCCATTGCACTCCAGCCTGGGTGACAGAGTGGCTCCACCTCAGAAAAAACAAAAAACCAAAAAAACACAAAACACACAGCCAATCTTTGGAATTGAAAAGTAAAAGCCCAACAATCAGGCGTAAGTGAATTTCCTGCAAATGGGATGCCCTGCTGGATGGGGGCTGTGATTCGCTGCTTGGCGCAGACCACTCTCGGAGGAATTTTTCCTCTCCAGCTCTCATTCCCTGGGGAAATTCATGGCGGGCAGTCTCTCCCTGGGGAGTCTGACGAGCTTGGAAGGAGATAAGGTAAGGAGGGCTCTCTTTCTGTTTTCCAAGGCACCCTGCTCTGTCCTAGCTTACAAGGAGGCAGCTGCCACTTCCCAGCCCTCCTTGCCTGGCCACCAGGGAGGCCGCTGTGGGGTCAGCTCTCCTGGTTGTCAGCAGGATCCTGGCAACCAGCTCCTCCCTCACCCGCCACAGGGTTTGGCCTGATGCCAGGGTGGGCTGGGATTTGGCATCCCATCGGCCCCTCCTTTTGGAAGGTCCTGTGGTAGTCCTTCTGTCCTTCTGACACACCTACCCCCCCTTGGCAAGCAGCCTTCCTCCTTGGGACGGAGTCACCCTGTTGCCCAGGCTGGTGTGCAGTGGCGCGATCTTGGCTCACTGCAACCTCTGCCTCCCAGGGTTCGAGCAATTCTCCCTGCCTCAGCCTCTCGAGTAACTGGGACTACAGATGCCTGCCACTATGCCTGGCTAATTTTTATATTTTTTAGTAGAGACGGGGTTTCGCCGTGTTGGCCAGGCTGGTCTTAAACTCCTGACCTCAGGTGATCCACCCGCCTCGGCCTCCCAAAGTGCTGAGATTATAGGTGTGAGCCACCACGCCCAGCCGAGCCCCCTTCTTTTCTTGTGCTGCATCGGAAGACAGGGACTCTGAAACCACAGCAGAAATGACAGAGCAGCAGAGGCGCACGCACACACCTGACAGGTGGGGGCCCCAGGACGGCGTCTGTGCTCAGTGTGAACGCTGAGCTTCCTTTTATGGTGTGTGCTCGACTGCGCGTGTGTGGGGTGTGGTGGTGGTGCTGGTGGTGCAGGGTGGGCCTTCCTTGAAGCCCTCTAAGTCTTCAGACTGATTTGTGACACCTTTACCTTGTGCCTCCCGCCTGTGGGACTCCTGGAAGGACCTGAACAAAGCAGACATTTCCTGCCTAACCCTCGTCATCTTGTGCTAGTTTATTTCAGGGTCAGGAGCTACTGGGCATTTAAAACAAAATGCTTATTGTATAAATAATGTTGTGTAATAAGAACACAAATCAAAGAAATAGGGGTAAAAAATGCCTCACAAACCTGCCATTGTGACAAATCAGTTTTCCATTTTCCATGATGCCTTCGGTCTGTATTTGCTTGCAAACATAATTTTTTTTTTTTGCATGGTTATAGTCAATAATGTAGATGGAATTTTGTGTTCTATTTGCTTTCTTTAACATTTTAAGAATTTTGCATTCTGTTTGCTTTCTTTAACATTTTGCCATAAGCTACATAATCATCACAATTGCGATCATCGTAATCATCACCCTTTTAAATGGCTACATAGGAATTGTTTCCTATTTCTCCGTTTTCCTACTGTTGAATGTTTAGCTCACAATTTTAACTTACCTAAATAGCAGAAACTGCATTACTACATTCACGTGTTAATATTATATGTGTGTGCATGTGTGTGTGTGTGTGTGTATCTGTGGATATATCTCTGTCTCTCTGTCTAGCTGTCTATTCCCCCTTTTGCATTATTTCCTTAGGACAATTCAAGAAGCCAAGCTTTCTTTCCTAGAGCAACGAGGGATGTCATTCTGGGTTATTAAATACCAGCCGGAAGTCAGGTGCCTGAGAGCAGCCACAGGGTTTAGCTCAGATCTTGGCCTGAGTCTGTTTTCACACACTGCCCTTGGGAAGGCAGTCAGGTGCAGAGGCCCTGCTTTAAAGGCTGTTAAATCTGCATTTTTATCCTATCTCCGGCTTCGAAGCCCGCTGGCCTGGGTACATAGATTTTGAGTATGTTGCTTCACTCATTCAATAATTCCTCCGTGCACTCCCCATCTGACCCCATTCAAAGCAAGAGAAATAGGCCTAGCTCGCACCCTTAGGGAACTTGCAGTCTGAAATGACCATGGGCTCACCCATTCAATTATATTCAGTCAACTTTATGCAAGCCTGCAAACTCAGATGAGTGGTAACAGCCCAGGGTGGTGGCCCATCAGCGCATTCCTCCCTTCCTCTCTCTCTTCCTTCCGTCCCTTTTCCTCAGCGTCCTGCTTTCATTGTTTTGCAGCAGAATGACCAGCATAGAACATGATGCACATGTTCGGCCGTGCAAAAGAGGAGCTAGTGCTTAAGTACAAATGGGAGACAGGATTCTTTTGTTTTAAATAAATACTTAAACATGACTTCGGTCCTGTGAACATCTGCACTCCAGGCCTAAGCAGCTGAGCTGCCTCTCGCATGGACCTGCAATGATTCCATGATTGCCTGCACGCCCAGTAATCATTACCTGGCATTGGGGTGCCAGTGGTTGAACGTGATCACAGTGAGCCCCTTTTCTAGCGACTTCTCCAGGCCCCCAGACATGATCAGGCTAGGACAGAGACAGTTGGAGTTTCTCAAAGGGCAGTGGTCTGTAACAGTTAAGTATCCTACATGGTTCTCTTGGTTCTCTAGATCTTCCATTTTTCAAGGAAAATTTGAACTGCTGATTTTTGGGTAAAATCCTAATTTTCAACTACTGGCAGCTAATTAAAAAAATTTTAAAACGTGATGCAGACCAAATAAAACCTACGCGTAGTGGGGCTGGATTTGGTCTGGGGGTACCAACTTGTGACCCTTGCTTTATGTGTTAAAGATAGGGTGTTATGGTGGGCACTTTGGGGACTATAAAGAGCATAAAGTGATGAAATTAATAAAAATCACGGGGTGTGGGAGAGGCAGCTCACACAGAGTTACAATACAGAGCATAACACGGTTGGCTCCGCAAGTGAAACCGAAGGCGGGCTGTTCTGGGAATGCTGGGCAGGGACTGTTGATTGCGTCCTGAGCTTTTAGGAAATTGGCACAAGGAGGCCGCTCCTGAAAAACTGTTAGAAGAGACCACATCGTCCAGGCCCGGCATGGTGGTGCACGTCTATAATGCCAGCATTTTGAGAGGCTGAGGAGGGAGGATCCCTTGAACCCAAATGTCTAAGGCTGCAGTGAACCATGATTAGGCCACTGTGGCCCTGATGACACAGCAAGACTCTGTCCCTTAAAGAAAAAAATAAAAGAGGGAGCGAGAGCAAGACCATGTCTTCCTTTTTAGTCCCTTTGGGAAGAGTTAGGCCTTGAGTGAGAGATGCTTGAAGCATGGAGTTGGAACTGGGAAGATTGGATTAGGTGGGTGCCGAGTAAATTTCCTTTTCCCCATTTTCCCATCTGCACAGTGAGGAAAATTGTCCCCCCTGGGCAGTTAGCAAGTATTTATTGTAGGCATACTGGAGGCGGAGTTGCCAGGGCCCCCTCTCCCTCCCCTCCGCGATCTCTAGGGGGAGATAAGGGGAGTCTGTCTGAAGTGCTTTGAACTCTTCAGGACGGCGAAAGGACTTGAAGACGTTGCTCCATGGTCTTCCCGGCTGACAGCCATGACGTATGAACCTAGGGATACTTAAGAAATACGACTTGCTCGGGAAGTAAACACCCAGTGTTATTTATTAGTTATTTAAAAAACAAAGCTTTTCTTAGCCAGGAGGTTTCAGATCAGTGACAGTGTCAGCTCCAATTTTCCTCTGTTAATAACAGGCCAGCCTCATCCCTGGCCTGTGTCGGCAGCGTTGAGAAGTGTGTCTGGGCGCACCTTTGGCATTTGACGACTCCCGGGGAGGAAGGGAAAATGGTACTGAAGAACCGGAAGGTTGTGCAGGGCCAGGACGGATCTCGTTGTGAATAATAAAGCAAGCACCCTTCCAGTGCTGGGCCTTTTGCTTTTATCTGTGTCCTCCCGTCTTGTATCCCCCTCCAGGCCTGGGAGAGGGAGGGGCAGCAGGTGGGGAGTTGCGGGGCTAGGAGACAAGGTGCTGACAGAGGCATCTCCTGTCTTCTTGATAGGGGAGGTGTTGGAGTTTGGGATCTAGGCAAGACTTCGACTTTGCTTCTTAGAGTTGTTTTTTTGTTTTTCGTTTTTTTTTTTGAGATGGAGTCTCACTCTGTCACCCAGGCTGGAGTGCAATGGCATGATCTCGGCTCACTGCAACCTCCCCCTCCCTGATTCAAACTTCCCAGATCTTCCTGCCTCAACCTCCCGAGCAGTTGGGATTACAGGTGTGCACCACCACGCCTGGCTAATTTTTGTATTTTTAGTAGAGATGGGGTTTCACCATGTTGGCCAGGCTGTTCACGAGCTCCTGACCTCAAGTGATCCGCCCTCCTCAGCCTCCCAAAGTGCCGGCATTACAGGCGTGAGCCACCGCGCCCAGCCTGCTTCTTAGAGTTAAGTGGAATCTGGAGATGGGTGGGAGGGTTGGCTGGCTAGCTGGGAAGGCTGTGTAGCAGGAGAAGGACCCGGGGCAAGGAGCAAGGGCTGAGGGCCAAGGTTGAGGTGAGGTCTGAAGAACTTGAGGGCTACTGCATTTTGACCTTGAGTAACTATAGTATTGATAAGGACAGTACCTTTGCAGTATTGAGTACAAATTCTCCCTCACTGAGCCTCATAGAAACAGGTGAGAGAGGGCAGAGCAGGTTTTATTATTTCCACTTAATTCAGGCTGAATGTGGTGAATTTTAAGAATGTGGGTTTTTGAAGCTAGACAGATATGGGTTAAGCTTAGCCCTCTGACCTTGACGAATCTCATTAGCCTCTGGACCTCAGTTTCTCCATCTGTAAAACGGGAGACCAATGCTTGCCTCGCCGGGTATTTTGTAAGGGATGAAAACCTAAAATAGTCTTTGGTACACAGTAGACATTGAATAGTGAATAGCGGCTGCTACTGCTGTCAGTGTAAACTAAGAAACAGACCTAGAGAGGTCATCTGTCCTGCGGAAGGTTGCAAGGGAAACAGCCAGGACTGGAACCATGGTCCCAGATTCTCCCAACCAGGCCATGTTCTCCCATTCCTGGGGCACTTCCTTCCACTTCCCTGATCAGGTGGGCGCTGGGCAGATGCCGGCAGGCAGGCACCACTGCCGTCCAGGATGTATTTATGCCTGAATTGTAAGTTGTGGGCTGTGCCTGGCCTCAGACATGATTATAGGGTACTGACAAAAGCAGCACCCCCTGATGAAGATGATGAGCAAAAACACACCAGGGCTTTTGTTCACCGAGCAACTCCATTGTGTCTTTCTCCCCTTCTCCACCCCTCCCTTTGTCTACTAAAAAAAAAAGAAATGGAAAAGATGAAGGACTGTCAGCACCAGATCACAACACGGGCTCCAGGAGTTGGCGGCTTTTCAGTGCCTGTGGAGTTTCCTCTTCTTGCTTTCCTCGACCAAGTCTAATTGAGATAAATCTGAGGGCTCCCCTTGGAGCGCAGGGGCTTCCTGCTTCCCTGTGTCCCGGACGAGTGTCCCTTGGGGATCGCTTGGTCAGCACTCTCCCCTGTCCCATGGATGCCTCCTACAAGATCTGTGGAAGTGGCTGCTGAGTCTGTCTGCTGCCTGTGAGTGGAGCCACCTTTCCCCAGCACCCCACGGGTCATGTCACACTCCCTGCTCCTATCTCAAATCTGTGCTTCCATGTATAGCGTGCAGGGCTCTGTAGAACTTGACCTCAGCTTGTCTTTGCGCTGCTGTCCTCCACTGTTCCTTGCAAAAAGCATAGGCTTCTGTGGCTCACGTCTGTAATCCCAGCACTTTGGGAGGCTGAGGCAGGTGGATCACAAGGTCAGGAGTTCAAGACCAGCCTGGCCAGCATGGTGAAACCCTGTCTCTACTAAAAACACAAAAATTAGCTGGGCATGGTGGTGTGTACCTGTAGTCCCAGCTACTTGGGAGGCTGAAGCAGGAGAATCGCTTGAATCCAGGAGGCGGAGGTTGCAGTGAGCCGAGATCATACCACTGCACTTCAGCCTGGGTGACAGAACAACACTCTTTCTCAAAAAAAAAAAAAAAAAAAAAAAAAAAAAAAGCATAGGCTTCCACTGTGTCGGCCAATTTACTGCTTCCTGAACAGGTCTGGAAGCCACCTGCCTTTGTGCTTTTGATCGCTCAGCCTCTTTTGCTTGGATAGCCCTCACCCCAGTGGAATTAGGCCCAATCTTCGCGGATTAGCTGGAGCGCCAGCTCCTCTGTAAAGCACATCTTGCTTGGGAACGGACTCCTCCTTTGCCTGGCACTTCACAGATATGAAATTAATGTTGGCTTTGCTTAGGGCCCTCTGCTGTGACTGTGCAGGTCTCTTCCAGGGCCTCCTCAGAGCTTGATTGTCTGCGCTCCCCGCCCCCTGCCAGGGAGCCTATTTACACTTTCATTGTACATGATCTAAGTTCCTAGGCATTTTTCTTTCTAAGTTTAAAGTTCTCTTACTTTTCCCATTATTGTCTGTTGTTTCTGAGCCTCAGAGGCTATGGCGACAGGAGGGTGTTGTAGAAAGCACACAAGATTGAGAGCAGGAGCCGTGCCTTCTCCTCTCAGCTCTGCCTCTCACCAACTGTGATTTGGGGCGAGTAGCTAATCTTATCTGGGTCGGTCTCAGTTCCCCATCTGTAAAACAAGGGGTGGGCTATCTAGTTTCTAGGATTTGTGGATGGGGTTTTAAAGAACAGATTTCTTGAGATATGCTTCATATACCATCACACTCTCCCATTGTTACGGACTCAGTTGTGCCCCGCCGCAAATCCTAACCTCGTACCTCAGAATGTGACTGTATTTGGAGGGAGAGAAGATCTTCAAAGAGGTGACTGAGGTTAAATGAGGTCACCAGGGCAGGCCCTAATCCACTGTGACTGGTGCCGTTATAAGAGGATATTAGGGACCTGGCACCATGGCTCACACCTAGAATCTCAACACTTTGGGATGTCGAGGCAGGAAGACCCCTTGAACCCAGGAGTTTAAGACCAGCCTGGGCATCATGGCAAGACCCCTCATCTCAGTTAAGAAACTATATATAGAGAGAGGATATTAAGACAGAAACAAATACAGAGGGAAGACCACGTGAAGACAAAGGGAGAAGATGGCCATCTACAAGCCAAGAAGAGAGAGAAAATGGATGAAACCAGTCCAGCCGACACCTTGATCTTGGACTCAGCCTCTAGAATCATGAGAAAATAAACTTCTGTTGTTTAAGCCACCCAGCCTGTGGTACTTTGGTTATGGCAGTCCTAGCAAACTGATACACCTATTTGTATATTTAATATACAACTCAATGGTTTAATCTGTTCAGGTTGTATAACCACTGCCACAATTTATATTTTGAACATTTTATCACCTCAGAAAGAAACCCCGTACCCACTGGAAGCCATTCTCTATATCCTCCCAACCCTCATTCCTCCCCCAGCTCTGGGCAACCACTAATCTGTGTTCTGTCTGTGGTGTTGCTTGTATTGTGGATGCTTATTTTAAATGGAATCAGGTAATAGGGGTTTTAATTTTTTTGTGATTGGCTTCTTAGCATACTTAGCATAATGTTTTCAGGGTTCGTCCATGGTGTAGCGTATGCCAGTACTTCGTTCCTTTTTATTACGGAATAATATTTCATTGCATGGGTATGCCACATTTTGTTTATCCATTCATCACTTGATGGATATTTGAGTTGTTTCAGTTTTTTGGCTATTTTGACTAATGCTGCAATGAACACTTGTATATAGATTTTTGTGTGGACTTTTAAAAATTTATTTTATTGGCCGGGCGCGGTGGCTCAAGCCTGTAATCCCAGCACTTTGGGAGGCCGAGACGGGCGGATCACGAGGTCAGGAGATCGAGACCATCCTGGCTAACACGGTGAAACCCCGTCTCTACTAAAAAATACAAAAAAAANAGAAAGAAACCCCGTACCCACTGGAAGCCATTCTCTATATCCTCCCAACCCTCATTCCTCCCCCAGCTCTGGGCAACCACTAATCTGTGTTCTGTCTGTGGTGTTGCTTGTATTGTGGATGCTTATTTTAAATGGAATCAGGTAATAGGGGTTTTAATTTTTTTGTGATTGGCTTCTTAGCATACTTAGCATAATGTTTTCAGGGTTCGTCCATGGTGTAGCGTATGCCAGTACTTCGTTCCTTTTTATTACGGAATAATATTTCATTGCATGGGTATGCCACATTTTGTTTATCCATTCATCACTTGATGGATATTTGAGTTGTTTCAGTTTTTTGGCTATTTTGACTAATGCTGCAATGAACACTTGTATATAGATTTTTGTGTGGACTTTTAAAAATTTATTTTATTTTATTTTTATTATTTATTTCAGGTATCTAGGAGTGAAATTGTTGGATCATATGGTAACTCTATGTTTAACTTTTTGAGGAACCACCAAACTGGTTTCCAAAGTGGCTGTACCATTTTACATTCCCACCAGCAATGTATTCCGATTGGGAATTAGACTCTTTTCCAATTTCTCCATATCCTTGTCCACACTTGTTAATTTCTGTCTTTTTGGAGCCATCCTAGTGAGTGTGAAATGGTATCTCATTGTGGTTTTCATTTGCATTTCCCTAGTGATGAATGATGTTGAGCATCTGTTCTTACACTTATTTGCCACTTGTGTATCTTCTATTCATATACTTCTCTTATTTTAAAATTGGGTATTTGTCTTTTTATTATTCAGTTGTAAGAATTCTTTACATATTCTGGTTATAAGCCCCTTAATCGATATATGATTTGCAAATATTTTCTCATATTCTGTAGGTTTCACTTTTTTTGATGGTGTTATTTGAAACATAAGAATTTTTTTTCTTTTTTTTCCGACGGAGTCTCGCTCTGTCACCCAGGCTGGAGTGCAGTGGCCAGATCTCAGCTCACTGCAAGCTCCGCCTCCCGGGTTCACACCATTCTCCTGCCTCAGCCTTCCGAGTAGCTGGGACTACAGGCGCCTGCCACCACGCCCAGCTAGGTCTTTGTATTTTTCAGTAGAGATGGGGTTTCACTGTGTTAGCCAGGATGGTCTCGATCTCCTGACCTCGTGATCCGCCCGTCTGGGCCTCCCAAAGTGCTGAGATTACAGGCTTGAGCCACCGCGCCCGGCCAACGTAAGAGTTTTTAATTTTGCGGCTGGGCCATGGTGGCTCACGCCTATAATCCCAGCACTTTGGAAGGCTGAGGCGAGTGGATCATCTGAGGTCGGGAGTTCTAGATCAGCCTGACCAACATGGAGAAACCCCGTCTCTACTAAAAGTACAAAATTAGCCTGGTGTGGTGGCGCATGCCTGTAATCCCAGCTACTCAGGAAGGCTGAGGCAGGAGAATTGCTTGAACCCAGGAGGCGGAGGTTGTGGTGAGTTGAGATCGCGGCATTGTACTCCAGCCTGGGCAACAAGAGTGAAACTCAGTCTCAAAAGAAAAAAAAAAAAAAAGAGAGAGAGTTTTTAGTTTTACTGAAGTCCAATTTATCTAATTTTTCTTTTTTTTTTTTTTTTTTTTGAGACGGAGTCTCGCGCTGTGTCACCCAGGCTGGAGTGCAGTGGCGCGATCTCGGCTCACTGCAAGCTCCGCCTCCCAGGTTCACGCCATTCTCCTGCCTCAGCCTCCGAGTAGCTGGGACTAGAGGTGCCCGCCACCACGCCCGGCTAGTTTTTTGTATTTTTTTTAGTAGAGACGGGGTTTCACCATGTTAGCCCGGATGGTCTCGATCTCCTGACCTCGTGATCCACCCGCCTTGGCCTCCCAAAGTGCTGGGATTACAGGCTTGAGCCACCGCGCCCGGCCTATCTAATTTTTCTTTTATTATGTTTTTGGTGTCATATCCAAGGCATAATTGCCAAATCCAAGGTCACAAAGAGTTACACCTATCTTGTCTTCTAAGAGGTTTATAGTTTTAACTCTTACATTTAGGTCCATGATTCATTTTGAGTTCCTTTTTGTGTATGGTGTGAGGTAGGGGGCCAACTACATTTTTCGCCTGTGGGTATGCAGCTGTCCCAGCACCATTTGTTGACATAAACAGGATCTTAAAGGACACCTGGAGCCCTTTAAAACCCACCATCTGGGGAGCAGGAGGTAGGTGGAGCACCTAGCATGGGGCCTGGCCTGGGGAAAGTGCTCTTGGAAAATGCCCTTTCCTGCTGGAAGAGCACCAGCGAGCAGCTCCCCAGTGCCTCTCAGCCTTTTGTGTTGAGATTGTACAATTCTGTGTGTGTGTAACTTGCTGTTCACTAGACCCAGAATGGTGCTTGCTATGGTTTGAATATTTGTCCTCTCCAAACCTTGGGTTGAAATCTATCTATCTATCTATCTATCTATCTATCTATCTATCTATCTATCTATTGTTTTAGAGATAGAGTCTCACTCTATCACCCAGGCTGGAGTGCAGTGGGTGCACTCCAGCTCACTGCAGCCTTGAATGCTGGGGCTCAAGCCATCTTCCTGCTTCAGCCTTCCAAAGTGTTGGGATTACAGGCATGAGCCATGGTGCCTGCCTGGCCTCCTCAAAGGTTGAAATTTGATCCCATTGTTGGGGGTGGGGCCTAATGGGAGGTGTTTGGGTCATGAGGGCAGATCCCTCATGAATAGTGTCATGTACTCCCTGGTGAGTGAGTACATCCTCACTGTAGTAGTTCCTGTGAGAGCTGGTTGTTAAAGAGCCTGGCACCTGGCCCCTCCCCCCACTGTCTTGCTTCCTCTCTCACCATGTGATATCTTCATATGCTGGCTCACTTCTGCCTTCCACCATGAGTAGAAGCAGCCTGAGGCCTCACCAGGTGCTCAGACATCAGGATCATGAGCCAAATAAACCTTTTCCCTGATAAATCATCCAGCTTCAGGTATTCCTTTATAACAACACAAAACAGACTAAGACAGTGCTGTATGCAGCTGCATGCTAAATAATTGATTCAGGTGATGGTGAAGGTCAGAACAGGAGGATGTGGGCTTCCATCACAGCAGGGGAGTGTCCCTGGCTGAGAGACCTGCTGGAACCAACAGCAGAGAGGTTGTCAACTCTTGTTCTATCTGGAGAGGTATTTGAGGGCCCCTGGGTCCAGCTGATGGGGCTCTTGGAAGCCGTTGATCAGGCCAGGGAAAAGATGATAGTGACAGCCAAGACCAGAGGTAATGAATGTTTAGGAAAAAAAGAAGTAATTTTCAGCTTTTTGGCTTCTTTAATCTCACCCTGCTCTTGGGCCAGAAGAAGACCATTTTCTTTCCCCTCAGCTCTTTCTCAGCAGAGCTAATAGGTCTCCCGGGTAGATTTAAGGGAAGTTAATGAGACAAGTTATGGTTATACCAGGCTCTAGGCTACATGTCTCCCTTCTCTCCCAGGCCTCCAGGGCTGAGGCTCAAGGCACCATCTCCCCTGCCTTGACAGCTGAGGCAGCCCTGGAGGCCCCAGACATCCTACTGGAGAGAGTGTCAGGGTGGGGGCAGCAGAACGTCAGAGGGACACATCTTCTCCTTCATCCCACTGTGGACAGCATGGGAAGGGAGAGTCTTGCCAGTCATTGGCGAATCTCCCCAGTAGGGCCCCAGCTGTCTTCTCCAAGCGTATTCCCATCCCCTTCTGTGGTCCCTGGCTGCAGTCCACACGGAGCACTCCCATGCTTGTTCGTGCAGCTCTCTGCGGAGTCCCCAGCATCTAGACACTGCCTGGCATGATCAGTAGTGGATGAATGAATGAATGCTTTTCTACCTTGAGCTCAAGCTGTTCCTTTCACCTCATTCCCCATTGCCCTCTGGCTGTTTTCAGAAGCCTACCAACTGTTCAAAGGCCAGTTTAAATGTCTATAAGCCCCATATTGAATATGACAATCCCATCTTTTGCTCCTCTCGCTCTTTTGTTTCTACCTCTGTTTGGCACTTTCCACATTCTACCCCATGGTAAGATATTTGTGCGTCTGTTTTAACCCCAGCATTGAAACACCCTGTATAGGGCAGGGACCATGACTTTCTGTTTGCATTTTATGTCATTTCTCCTCCCTTCCACCCCACTACACCTAGGATGATGTTTCATAGACCTTTGCCACTCGACGAAGTCTGCTTAACGGTAGCACCTGGGTCACACATTGTTGATGTTGGGTCTTTTTCCCGGCTTACTGTTCTGTCTACAACTTTTTGCCACTCAGAGGATTTTCCTGGGTTTCACATCCTGGAGTAGGAGGTATCTACGAGAGACAGATGTCAGTGTGTGGTGTTCCCAATCCATTGCGTATAATTTACATATCTCTGTGCAGCTAGCATCAGCGAGACTGCGTTACTAAGGTATTATGCTTGACTCCTGGCAGGAAGAATTGGAGCAGATAACACATCAGTGGTAATCCCTTGCTCTGCCCTGGAGGATACAGAAAATCTCTGGTGTGAGTTACTGCCTGTGGATATTAGAGACTCACCTGCTGTCATTCATGTAGAGGCTGGATTTCCATCTCCAGTTGATTAGGCAGCTCTCTCTGTTTTCTCCTCTTTGCAAGGAGGGGGCCTCCTCCCCACCTCCTTCACCCCGGTTCCTGATCTGGAGGGTGGGGCTGAGAGGGGCAGGAGGACCAGCGGGAGGGGGCCCACTGAGAATGCCAAGCTATAGAGGTCCTTTGGGATAGACCAGTGGTACTGAGGCTGGACCGTTCATTAGGTAGCAGAGTCCCTGATGAGAGGAAAGGGAAGGAAGGAAATGGTGGCCTGCTCTGTATTTAGATGGGGCTTTCTTCTTCCTAAGGTGCTTTCATATGCGTTATTGGTTTTGATTCTCAAAACAGTCCTGGGAGGTGGTTTATCTCTGTTTTCAGACACAGGGTCTGCAGAGCAGAAAAGAAGGTGATGTATAGCACAAATGAGAGAGAAGTTTGCTTTACACTCTGTGGTACGTAGCGCTGGTCAGGGAGCTGCAGAAACGAGAGAGAAGTTTGCTTTACACTCTGGTACGTAGCACTGGTCAGGGAGCTCTACCGTGGCTGGCATGCAGTGGGCATTTGATACGTGTTTGTCCAATAAATGAGTAACAGGCACTCAACAAATCATCCTTGATTTGAAATAAACGTTTTTCTGGATTTTGCTCCCAACTCACTCTGGTCTTCTTTACTCTCTGGCTGTTTCTTCTCTTCCCTGTTGGGTTAGCTCCTCTCCCTGGCCCTTGCACTTGTCCCAGGCCTGCGAGGGGAGAATGACACCCAGAGATTGCTGGATCGTGGTGGTGCAGAGGCATCTCGCGGTGACTCCTGGGAGCCAGCAGTGTCATGGTAGGTTGGCAAGTGCCTACTGCACAACCCTCCCCCTCTGCTGCAGGTGGATATTGCTACTTGATCACGACACTGTTCACTCTGCACCCAGACTGAGCCTGCTGAGCCTTCCCAGTACAACACTCCAGGTTGCCACCACCAATGGGCCATGGTGGCATTTTGGATGGCAAGGAGGCCGTGTCTTGGGTAGACTAAGGAGCATTAGGCTGAGGGTCAGAGGACCTAGCTCGGAATCCTGGCCTCTCCATTTCTGCTTCGTGACCTTGGGATAATCCCTGGACATTCCAGAGCCTTGAACGTGCTGACTTCTCAGGTCCCTTCGAGCCCTGAAATTCTAGGATTCTGTGGTTTCCTTGGTTGGGAGGAAAGAGGCTCTTGTCTGGTGGCCTGGCCGTAGATTGGTAGGATTAACCTCCAGGGTCAGCGAGCTTGCAGAGCTCAGGAAATGCCTCTCTCTGATCTGTATTTGGTCCAGAGACAGGTGGTGGAGCTAGAGGAGGGGAAGTTCACTCACAGCCCTAGGCTGGGGGAAGGGAGGTCTAACTCAGCTGCTGTTTTTCCTAATGGAATGAAGGTTTTTGGACCTGAGTCCTCAGTGCATCTAGATCTTAGCAAAGAAGCAGGGAAGTGCTGGCCACAAATCCCACTGCTCATCCTCTCTGTTGGTGGGGAAAATAGAGGGATTTCTTATCGCTGATTAATGGGGGTTTGCCTGGAATTGGGTTCATTTGTTCATTTTTCAGTAAACTTTGTGAAGTGTCAGTTCCTTGGGCAGGTTCTGCTCTTTGGACTTGTAGATGACCTCCAGGAAATCACTTTCTTTGAGACATACCCCATGCTCTCTTGTTTCACGGGGGAGTCCAGAAGTATTTAAAGTGTTGGTGAGTTAGTTCTGTTGTCGCTGCTGTACTGCAAGGCGAGGGTCATGCGGCATTTCTCCCCATTGTACAGAAGGAGATACTGAGGCCCAGAGAGAGCTGCTCGCAAAGCTGTGGGTCTGCTGGCAGCTGGGAGGGAGGCGCCTCTGCTTACAAGACTGCGAGTGAGCTGTAGGCAGTCTGTCTGTGTCTTTGTGAGGCGCCCGTGAGATTAGCCACTGAGCAGAGGTTTAATTTATGATGGCGCCTAGTATTCTCGTCCTGCTGCCTGCTAGAATCTGCTGCATCATTGGAGTTGCTGAGCTCCCAGGGGTGTCTTAAGTCTCATAAGTAATCTGTGTCTCAGCCGTGTTCAAGGCAGCCTCATGCAGGGGACGGGCTTCAAGGAGTGGCTCCGCACCGAGACTGAGGCCAGGCTCAGATTTGCCCAGGTGTGAATGGAACGTGTTGGTCTAACAGGGCCTTGGAGGGAAGTGGCCGAGGTGTGGGAATTACAGGCATCTGACTCAATGTTACGCTCAAAACGCTCTCATGTTACGCTCAAAACGCTCCAAATGAGTGATAATGTATGATACAGTATCATGTATGATACAGTACCAAATGAGTGATACTGTATGATACAGATCACTAATGATACAGTAGATATAATAGTTTGGCATTCATCACTCTTCTTGATGAAAATGGTTGAAATGAGGACCTAACATGGGAGAGACACAGAATTCTAACAATATTCAAGCAGTATTAAGTAGTGTAAGCCTAATGTATATTGTATTATTTTTCATTAACTTCAATTTAATAGACATTTATATTTTATTTTGTAATGTGCGTAGTTCTTGCAAGCAGTAATGCTGCCTTTCTTTAAATAAATGTTCCGTATTTTGTACTTTTCACTAATTTGGAAGGGATTTGTTATTACTGATTAATGAGGTTTTACTAAGAATAGGATCAAAGCATCATACTTTCTAAAGCTGGAAGGTTCCTTAGAGATTATCTCATATTCTTCATTTTAGAGATGAAAAAAGACTAGTATTATACATATAGATGATCAGTGATTTATTTTACATGAACAGCTTTGTCCTTTTATATGAAAGGGCTGCGGGGATGAATAAATGGGCAGAAATGGAAAATGTTCTAACCTTCTGTTGAAGTATAACATAGGTATGCAAAAATGCAGCGTTTAATGAGTTTTTATATAGAAGTGAACACATCTGTGGGACCAGCATCCAGACTGAGAAACAGGACATTCTTAACACCTTGGATGTCACCCCCATTCCCCTTTCGAGACATTGCTCCTGCTCAAGGGTAGCCACCAACCTGATCTCTAACAGCGTATATTAGTGTTAGTTGTTGTTGTTTTCTTTTCTGAGATGGAGTCTCACTCTGTCGTCCAGGCTGGAGTGTAATGGCACGATCTCAGGTCAATGCAACCTCCACCTCCCAGGTTCAAATGATTCTCCTGCCTCAGCCTCCTGAGTAGCTGGGATTACAGGCTCCCGCCACCATGCCTGGCTAATTTTTGTATTTTTAGTAGCGACGGGGTTTCACCTTATTGGCCAGGCTGGTCTGGAACTCCTGACCTCAGGTGATCCACCCACCTCGGCCTCCCAAAGTGCTGGGATTACAGGTGTGAGCCACTATGCCTGGCGCATGGATAAGGTTTTGAACTTCACATAAATGGGATCATACAGCTTGTGTTCTTTTGTCTGGCTTCTATTTCTCAACATTAAAAATGAGATTCATCCACGTAGTTGCAAGTGGCTGTAGTTCATTGATGATCTCTCACTAATGAGATACCACACTGTGACTGTTGATTTCACCGATGACCAGTGAAGATGAGCAGTAGGAATGGGATTTTGCACATAGATGAAGGTTTTTAGCTCTTCCGTTAAGTTAGCTACTCTGTGCCAGCCAATGAGGACACAGAGAGACTGAGACACATTTTAGGGATGATAGATAAACGTATAACTTGAGCGCAGTATTGATCAGCTTAGAATAGAAAAAAACTGTAAGCCCTGGAGATTGGGCTTATCTCTTGTGTACTTTTGCACATCTCTCCCCTTCATGGTTAGGATGGTGCTTGGTGTGTAGGTGCTCATAAAACGAGTGGGAGGTCAGCCCAAGGTTCAGCCAGAAGGGATGATGGTGATGGGCTGGGATGGGTGTGGAGTCATTAGCCCATGATGAGCTGGATTTGGGGTATGTACAGCCCTCACAAATGTAGCTCCAGGTCCAGGCAACTGCTGCCTAAGTGCTGTGAGCGTGGCCTCCCGCTTGGGATCGTGATGGCAGGAACTAGGAGCTACTCGGGGCCAGATGTGGCTGCTGACCTGGTGTGCAGGGGCCAGGGCTGACTGACTTTCCTCCAGGGACTTTGCTGGCATCACTCTGGCCGGGGGTGGGGGGCCCTTACTCCATACCTGCAGAGTTCCCATCTGGGGCAATGTGCCTGTTTGCATGGACCACCCTCCTGGGCCCATCCCACTGGCTCCTTTGGGAGCTCTGGGTCTTATTCTGCAGGGTCAAGTCATGGGCCTGTCCTCCTGGGAGGATTGGGGTCAGTCTGGGTTGCAGGTCTTTGTGGATGAAAGCATGTCCTGGGGTCCAGTGGATGAGCAGCAGCAGGAGGTACCCCCCCATGTCACTTATTCCATGCCACAGAAGCCCAGGCCGGGGGAGACCACACCACCGTTCAGCTCAGTGCCCTGCAAGGCAGGAGCAGCACCAGTCATCCTTGACAGAGAATCGTTCACTCTTTTCTCTATCATGGGAAAAATCTTCATCCCTCTATGCTGTGCCAGCGCTTTCCAGATGCTTCAAACCTTTTTAGTTGCTAAGGTCTTCATAAAAATCTCCCCTCTAGCCCTCGTCTTTTTGCCTCCTTCAATTCAAGACCGAGAGTGGAGCCAAAATTTTTGCGTTCCCAGTATGTTACGGGTGCTGCAGGGGTGCTGGGTGAACAAGACCTGGGCCTGTCTGCAGCTGCTCAGCGTCAAGCACACAGGACAGAATGAATTCAGGACAGGGTCTAAGAAGAGGCTACAAGGGGTAAGAAGAGAGTGTCACAAGCTGGGAGGTGCCACAGCTGGGGGGCAGTGGGGAGCCGACTTACTTTCTCTTTGCCCCTATCTCTACCCATTCCCTCCATTTCTATCTGCGAATCACTGTCACTTGCTTGTGAAGTGCTGCATCCAATCTCTTTACCAATGGATGTTTCAAGAGCAGTTATAGGCATTGGGAAAGAATTGAGCTCTGGATGGAGAGGATTTGATAAATCTTAATTTTCTTCCCAGACCAGGCCCTGTCTCTGTGGAAAGCCGAGGCCGCTCTCCGCCCCCTCCCTTTTCTGTGTCTCCACCATAAAGTACTCATTGAGTAAATGAATGAATCAGATGCACTGCCTCGAGGGCCCCGCCTCCCTCCCGGCCAGTGTGGGCGTGCAGATGGATGAGCTCAGGTTTGGACGTGACTCAGGAGGAAGGTAGCGGGGAAATACAAGGTGGTGATCTCATGTGGCATTAAACGGAGCTGGGAATATGAAGTGTGTGTATGCTTATCTTTTCATCATTTCTCTCCTCATTCCAGACCCCCTGGCAACAGTCTGCCAGGATGACACTATGGAGCAGCCAGAGAGAAAACTGGCTCCATTTTCACCCGCCCGTGAGTTCTCAGGGCCCATTCCAGCTTCTGCACGTGGAGCGTGGGAGAGGGCCAGAGGCCCGCACTGCATGGCCCACCTTCAATGCTCTGTCTTCCTCCTTAGTCTGCAGAAGGCACCTCTGTTTCAGGTGCATGTGGGCAGGTTGACCTCAGGGCGGGGAGATCTGATTGGCTTTGGCATTCTCTGAGAGAGGAATGGAAGGAGTCCCTGCTCTAGAAGTCAGGGCAGAGAGAGGAAGTTCATGTGATCTGGTGAAAGACATTTGACTTAGAAAGAAGCTCTGATTTCTAGTTCTGGCTTGGATATTAGTTTGGTGTTCTGGGAAAAGTCCTTTATCCCCCAAATCTCAGCTTCTCCACCTGTCAAATGGGTGACACGTGTACCTGCCCTCCCTACTGCCCAGAGTGGCCATAAGGACCGTGTGAGTTAACGGTATGACAACCTGGGAAAAGTGAAAAATGCTGATAAAAGTAATGTGAGGCCGGGCGCAGTGGCTCAAGACTGTAATCCCAGCACTTTGGGAGGCTGAGACGGGCGGATCACAAGGTCAGGAGATCGAGACCATCCTGGCTAACACGGTGAAACCCCATCTCTACTAAAAAATACAAAAAACTAGCCGGGCTTGGTGGCGAGCGCCTGTAGTCCCAGCTACTGGGGAGGCTGAGGCAGGAGAATGGTGTGAACCTGGGAGGCGGAGCTTGCAGTGAGCCGAGATCCAGGCACTGCACTCCAGCCTGGGTGACAGAGCAAGACTCCGTCTCAAAAAAAAAAAAAAAAAAAAGTAATGTGATCCATTACTAATAACAAACCCTGTGAACTCTCAGCACCATAGGCATCGGTCCAGATGTGGGAATTGCAGCTAGAAAAGGCCTAGATCCCAGTGTCGAGGGTCCAGCCCGGGCATCTGGGCTTCCGTGCCTGTGAGCTTGTTGGAGGAGTGGGAACCATGCAAATGAATTTGGAAGACTTATCAAGGAGGCAGTTTTGAATGACATTTGAAGGCAGGAAGAAGATCGTCTCAGGTGTCAGGGTGGGCAGGGTGGCTTCCTGGAGCCGGGGGGAGGTGGAGGGTGCAGAGAAGCTTAGAGGTGTGTACAGCTCCCTGAGTGGGACTCAAGCCATCCGCTTGAACCCAAGCGTGGGGCCCCTTCTCTCCTCGTTTTTGCCAGGTAGCATGGGGGTCGGAAAGAGCCCTGATTGAGGAGGAGTCAGAATGTCTTGGGGTAGGGGTGGGGGCATCCTGAATCTCATCTCTGCTACTTTCTGGCTGCCGTGACCTTGAGCAAGTCCCTTTACCTCTCTCTGTTCCGCGTCCTTCATCTGGGAATAATAATTCCTGTCTCACTGGGTCGCTGTGAGGATTGAGTGAGGCAGACAGCCTGGATATAGAGGGTGCTCAATAAATGTCACTTACATCTGAATTTCTCTCCCATCCATCTCGTTTATGGTGTTTGCAGGGAATATTCTGCACTGATCCCTGCCAGGGCTCAGTATTTTCCTTCCTTTTCCATGGAGATAGACTTTGCAGTTCCTCCAGTTTTATACCTACAACCCAAACTCCTGCGTTGGACACAGCAATCTACGGCCAGCTTGCTCCAGATAGCATGTACCGTAGAATTCCGCATGTAATGTACATCCGTGGGAAGAAACTCAGACTCCAAAGGCAAATCTTACAATTACAACACTTTTAGAAGCAGAGATTTTGTTTTCCTCTTCCTCCTTGTCATCAGAATTACATTGTTGGAAACAAAATCTGATCTGGTGGATGTGCGTGGCGTAGAGATCACTGAGTCAGTTCTGTGTGTGGGAGTCGTGGTGGGGGAGCAGATAGCCATGGTCATGCGTGTGGCTTCTCCTGGCCACAGAGCACCTTATCTGTAGAATGAGATGGCTGCAGCACCTTATCTGTAGAATGAGCTGGCCTACCCAGCTGAACCACACCGCAGGAGTGTTGGGGAGGATGGCTGGATGTAGAGCAGAAGGACCTGCACAGCTGTGGCACCTGTGGGGCTGCTGGCCGAGGCTTCGAGGTCCACCATCACCTCATTGTCTGCTGGGTAAGGACTCCTGGGTTGACGCTGTGTCTAAAGCTCCTTCTGTTTCTAAAGTTCTTTGACTCATAAAAGCATAGCATCTGCATCTCCACTTGGATGACTAATAGACGTCCTAAGGTACTGAAAAGCACACTCCTGGTCGCCCCACTCCTGTGTTCGTCTATAGATCAACCAGGATTTTTCCTCCTCTTGCTGCTTCTGTGGCTATAGCCCTGATCCAGCCACCATTTGTGACCTCGTGCTTGGATTGTGGGAACAGTTTCCCAGCACATCTCCCTGTTGCTGCCCTGTCCTGATGTGTGCCGAGACCTCCTGACCTTTCTGTTCAAAGCAGCTACCTCCGCCCAGTCCTATCTTCCTTATCCCTCTTTATTTTTCTACATAGCATATATATATTCTTTATTGTCACCCCCATGTCCTCAAATCAGAATGCAAGCCATAGGAGGGCCTGTTTGCTTTTCCTCCTGGTTTTGTGTGCTGCCATAAACCCAGTAACTAGATCACGTAACTAATCCATAATCCACAGAAACTGTTTGCTATCTGTCTGCAAATTACTGCCCACTCTCTTCTCATGTTTTCCATAATGCCAGCCCCAACCTTGAGGATCCCTTGACCCTGGATGTCCTGATAGCCCCTGCTGTCCCCTCTCTCACCCATCAGACCCACCTATCCTTCCTGCATTGTTAGTTACCCATCCCTGTGTGTCCCTGTAAATAGATCTGATAGATAAGATAATTGCCAGCGGGGCTCCCGAGGCCCTCTCCTGGCCAAGAGCCACTCCTTATACTTCTAACCCCCTTTTCCCAGCACAGACCTAGTACATAATAGAAAATGCCCAGTAAATTCAGCATTCATTCATTTACTGCCAAATTTGTTAATGAACTGCTGTTGACAGATCATTAAAATTCAATCCCAGAAATGTTCTGGGCCTTTGAAAGGTGTGTCCTACGGGCCCGAAGGAGGGGCTGTGACCAGACGGTGGTTCTGCACTCGTAGGTAGGGAGGGTGTGGTCCTTGTTTGCAGTGAATCTCTGGGAGTGTGCAGTTTCTCCTGTGTGTCACGTTCTCCCTGTGTCTGCATCCAGAGTGGCCGTGGTCCCCAGGGGATGAAGGGTGCACCTATTTCTTTACATTTCCATGGAGGGTCGAAACTGCTCCTTGAGATTTTAAAATACGCTTCACAGTCCCCATGGTGTCAGGTAGCTGGTTTATGGGTCCCGTCCTGGTTGTGATAACTCAGGCTAAGCTGGATAATAAACGAAAGTGGGACAGAGCCGCAGGATAAATATTGCTACAGGGCATCTCCAGTGGCACAAATCACAGGGAAAATATCTCCCAGGCTTTTCATTTCTCCTCTTCCTCCCTGGCCCTCTGGTAGCAGCCAGCAAAGCAGGATCCATCCATCATGCTGCCCCCGCCCCACCCCCACTGCAGCCTCAGCTCTGGGCGCATTGCTGGGGAGCGAGGGAGGCAGGTTGGTCCTGGTGCAGGCGGCCCTCTGCCTCCCCGCCCAGCTCTGGAGGCAGCCCTGGGGGCCCAGGATGGCCAGGGTCATGCTGTTTTCAGTTGTGGACGAGTGCTTAGCTTTGCAGACCTGATTCTTTATCTCTAAAATGAGAGGGATTAATAACTGGTGGTTCTTAGTCTGGTGTGAGCGAGTGCTTGCATCACTCACCAGGGGAACTGTAATCCCTGCATTTTGGGAGGCCGAGACGGGCGGATCACGAGGTCAGGAGATCGAGACCATCCTGGCTAACATGGTGAAACCCCATCTCTACTAAAAAATACAAAAAACTAGCTGGGCGCGGTGGCGGCACCTGTAGTCCCGGCTACTCGGGAGGCTGAGGCAGGAGAATGGTGTAAACCTAGGAGGTGGAGCTTGCCGTGAGCTGAGATCTGGCCACTGCACTCCAGCCTGGGCGACAGAGCGAGACTCCGTCTCAAAAAAAAAAAAAAAAAAAAAGCTGCTTGCTGAGTCCCACCCTAACGCATAGAATCACGGCCGCGGGGGTCTGGTCTGGGGCGTCTTCACCGACCTTCTGTGGCCTCTGCCAGCAGGGCTCCCGAGGCCCTCTCCTGGCCAAGAGCCACTCCTGGTACAAGTGAGGCCTGAGATGGGCGATGGGGCGGGCGGTGCGATGGGCCACTTCGTTGACCCGCTCTTGTACTAGATCCATCAGCACTGTCACTTAGCAAGGCTTTCTTCAGCTTTGGAGGCATGCTGGCTTTGTAGTCAGCATCAACCTGTAGGTGTTGATTGAGCCTGCAGAGAATACCAAGCTTCTCCAACACGTAGGTACGGAAAGGTAACCGCACGTGGCAGGTGAGTCCATTAAACACAGAGGCTGGTCCCAGCGCAGGGTGTTACCACTGCTGGGCCCTCCCACCCTGAGCTTGAAGCACTCTCAGCGATTTCTCTCACCCCACGCCCGGGTTCTGCTGACTGTGCCTCTGCACTGTCTCTGGATGCCACCTTCCCAGTTCAGGTGCTCAAGGCGCCTTACCTGAACATGGCGATAGCTTCCTGACAAGTCTCCTCCAAGCTGTCCTTTGCTGTCCTGCAAAGTGGCTGTGCCCACTGATCTGGTCGGCTGTGCCTGGTGGACTGTGCCTGGTGTGCGGAGGGTGATCGCTGTGCCCGGGTGGGTGAGTTCAGCGGTTCCCTGTCTTCCCGAGGAAAGCTCAGAGTCTATGTGGCTGCAGCCCTGCCCGTGGCCCTCACGAGGTGGATGACTACCCACTAGACTCTTCTTGTGCTTTCTTGGTTCTGCTACGTCCCTGCCATCTGCTGGGTCTCGCCCGTGCTATTTGCTCTCCCTGCAACGCCCTTTCTCTTCCCTCTGCCAGGCAGACTGTATTCACCCGTCGGGCGCAGTGCAGGTACTCCCACGGGACACCTCCTCATCTGTGTCCATACTGGCTCTCGCCCTTTAATCAACTACTATTGACAGATGATTAAAATTCAATCCCAGAAATGTTCTGGGCCTTTGAAAGGTGTGTCCTACAGGCCCGAAGAAGAAGGGGCTGTGACCAGATGGTGGTTCTGCACTCGTAGGTAGGGTGTGGAAAGATGTGGATTGTCCTTGTTTGCGATGAATCTCTGGGAGTGTGGCAATTTCCTCACTCCTTATCTGTAAGGCAGACACCTCCTCATCTATGCCCATACTGGCATTCTAGCACTTACCACGTGCTTGTGCTGTTGAAAAAGTTTGTGTTTGTTTATTTTTTATGTTTAGAGATGAGGGACAGGCTAGAGTGCCGTTGCATGATCTTGGCTCACTGTAGCCTTGACTTCCAGGGCTCAAGGGACAGGTGTGAGCCACTGTGCCTGGCTCTGTCATTTGTTTAAAGATCTCTCTCCCTCCTTTCTGTCTTCCTCCCTCACTCCCTCCCTCCTCCTTAAATTATAAGCTGCTTGGAAACAGAAACCAGTTGTGTCTCAAGTTAAGCCCATATACCAAGTGAAGTGCCCAGGAGATCTCTGCCTGATAAATGTTTGTTGAATGACTACAGCGTGGTGGAAAGGATGTGGACCAGGAAGGCAAGAAGTTGGGATGTTTGTTTTTGTTGTGTTCTGACCTTGCTAGATGACCCTGAATAAATTCATTTATTCCCCAAAACTTCGTTCTCCCTCATTTGTTTGTTTTTGAGACAGGATCTTACTCTGTTGCCCAAGCTGGAGTGCAGTGGCTCGATCACTTCTGCCTGGAACTGCCGAGCTCAAGCGATCCTCCCGCCTCAGCCTCCTGAGTACCTGGGGCTACAGGTACATGCCACCATACCTGGCTAGTTTTTAATTTTTTGTACAGACAGAGTCTCACTGTGTTGCCCAGGCTGGTCTCAAACTCCTGGCCTCAAGGGATCCTCCCACCTCAGCCTTCCAAAGTGCTGGGGTTATAGGCATGAGCCACTGCATCTGGCCATTTCCCTCATTTGTAAGGAGTGTTTACACCTGATGATTTCTAGATTTCCTTCCACTTATTCTAACATGCTGTGATTCCCTCTGTTAGAAAATGAAGAGAGGTTTGTGTGTTCATTTCCAGGAGCTCTGCTGTGCTCAGGGCCAGGGGCTTCTTCTCGTAACAGGCTCAGCACACTGGCCTTCAGCTGTGGTTTTAATCGACATGACCAACACCTGAGGAGCTCCTGATGTGGTAGTGTGAGGCGGCCGCCTGGACCTTAAGCCCCACACCCTGCCTGTCTTCTTTCCTTCCTTATTTTCTGAGGAGGTGGCCAGGGGAACTGGTGAGGCTTTTGTCCCCAGCTCTGCGCCTTGTGTGATATGAAGTGTTGCGGACACACCTCTGAGCGCTGTGAACACGACCTCTGCTGGGTGAGGCTGGGGGCGTCATTTGGGATGGATCTGCTGTCCTGCAGGACCTAGGAGCAGGGGCAGCATCTCACCTGGGGTGAGACCTGGCGAGCAGGAGTGCGCTAAGCCTGAAACCAGAACTGGGAGGGGGAAGTGGCACCAGAGCGGTCAGTCTTCCTCAGCCTTGACCTTGAGGACATCAGGGTGTCTGGGCTCCTGGAGGTGGGTGTGAGACGGAGAGGCAGAGAAGGAGCCGGAGGTCAGTGCCCAGTGGGGACCTGCCAAGTTGTGACAGCCCCTGGGAGCTGCAGTGGCGTGGGCTGCCTTGCAGGAGGTGAGAGATGGAGAGCTGCGGGCAACAGGAAGGTCAGCAGCATGGCCAGGGAAAGCCAGGCACCTCATGCTTCCCATCTTTCTGGGTTCATTTCCTTTGGTACTTTGTAGAATGACTTTGAAAGACCCAGCCTCTCTTGCTGTGCTCACGGGAGCCTAGAGCAAGAGTCACACTTCCCAGCTGGTCTGGAGGCCTCTAAGGGAGCAGGCCCCAGGGTCACAGAGGGCCTAGTGCATCTAGCCAGATTTCTCTCGCTGTTGCAGTAACTACTTGGCCTTTCTGGTGTCTTGTTTCCAGGCCTCAGTTTCTCCTTCTGTGCTACCCTGCCCCACCTCCGTGGCTGGGTGTGGGACCGGCACTGCACCACTGCAGTCAAGTTGCGTTATAAATAGAAAGACACTTAACACCGACCCTGGAATCAAACAGGGAGGTGGCTCTGGGCAGCAGAGTTTTAAAAATGAGCATTGATTTCTGGGAATCTGCACGCTGCATATTAAATAGACCCACGTTGGCTCCCAGGGCACTGCTCAGCCCTGCCTGTATGCCTTTCTCCTTCCCAGAACAAGCACTGCCCATCCAAGTTCTCAGAGGGTCTGAGGAGCCACGGGTATGAGATTCGTCCCAGCCCTCACCTCTGTGGGTGCTCCCTACCTGAAGTGGTTCTCACGTGCTTCTGTTCCCTGGCTTGTTCATCCATTTGTCCCCTGCTGTGAGCCAGGGACGGTGCTAGGTTCTGGGATTGAAAGATGAACAATTGTCCCAGTGCCCCTTCTCCTCTTGTCTCAGCGTCGAGCCCTACGGAGCAGTGTGCAGAGTGAGAGTCTGAATGGGGGGAGCCCAGCGATTGGAGAAGAGAAGGTCCAATTCTGCCTGGGCTGGGGAAGGAAGAGGCTTCGTGGAGAAAACTGAGTGTCCAAGAGAAGGGCATGCATTCTGCACAGGGAACAGAATGTGCGAAGGCATGAGGAACCATACAGCTGTGTGCAAGCAGCTGGCATATACTAGGTACCTCGTGGCCGCTAGCTAAGTGTGGGCTGGGGATTGTCACGTCCGTGTGCTGCCTGCTGCCTTCTGTTAGCCTCCTGTGGTAATGAAGGACATTCCGTCCACATCTGTTGATTGATTAAGATATTTTTGTCTCTTGGTCCCATCACAATTTAAAAGTTAGCTGAAAGAAGACTAAATAGTTTAAGAACTTTGCTGCTGCTAAGACTTCCTTACTTTTCCTTTGGTGGCTCGGACTCTATTCTGGGCCCTTGTCACAGCGAAGAAGGTCCGACGTTAGGGAAAATCCCAAGAAGACATGAAAGCAGCTCTCCCATCTTTACATCATCTCCCTCCATACTTGGCTGAGAATTGTGCACCTTTCAGGCCCTCCTGAGTTGCCCAGTCTTTTCTTTATTACCCACCAGAGCCCCCCTCTAAATATTCCATGAAAATTGGGGCCATTGAAGTGTGTCAGCTGCGAGTGAAATGCACAGAGCCGAGTGTTAGGAAGTCGCCCGGCATTTGCGGGAAGAGTACCATGGACAGCAGGGCAAGATGAAGAGTGGCTGGGACGCCAGTTAGGAGTCCGTGTGTGAGAGGTGGCCGGGGGAGTGGGGAGGTGGTGGGACCCCCAGGAGATGCGCCACACTCTTGCCAGCATTGAGTAGCCTTGTTTAAATTAAAAAAAAAAAAATTTAAGCTGTTAAGTATTTTGTCACTTAAAAATCTTTTTTGAGACAGAGTCTCACTCTGTTGCCCAGGCTGGGGTGTGGTGGTGTGATCTTGGCTCACTGCAAGCTCCACCTCCCGGGTTCACACCATTCTCCTGCCTCAGCCTCCCAAGTAGCTGGAACAACAGGTGCCTGCCACCACGCCCAGCTAATTTTTTGTATTTTTCGTAGAGACGGGGTTTCACTGTGTTAGCCAGGATGGTCTCGATCTCCTGACCTCATGATCTGCCCGCCTCGGCCTCCCAAAGTGCTGGGATTACAGGCTTGAGCCACCGCACTTGGCCAAAAAAAATTTTTTTTCAGATGGAGTCTCACTCTGTTGCCCAGGCTGAGCACAGTGGCTCAATCTTGACTCACTGCAGTCTCCGCCTCCCAGTTTCAAGGGATTCTCCTACCTCAGCCTCCCGAGTAGCTGGGATTACAGGTGCTTGCCACCATGCCCAGCTAGTTTTTGTATTTTTAGTAGAGATGGGGTTTTGCCATGTTGGCCAAGCTGTCCTTGAACTTCGGACCTCAAGTGATCTGCCTGCCTCCGCCTTCCAAAGTACTGGGATTACAGGAGTAAGCCACTGCCCCCAGCCTTAACCCAATAGGTAAACAGTGATGGCTTGGTTGTTTTAGTTTGGATTTCCATGATTTGTAATGTTCCCAAGTTTACAACTAGGAAACAGAGAAGTGAAATTCCTAATCACAGAATGATTCAGCCAGAGCCCACTTACTCAAGAAGGACAGGTGGGTGACGGCCAGTGTCCTTGTCTGCCACGGGTGTGAGGTCCTGTTGGCTGTGTCTGGGCCGTGTCTTGCCCGCTGATGGGTCTCTGGGCGGATGGTTAACCCCTGGTCCTCAGTGGTGCAGGTTTCTGTTCTGCAGGCGGCATGGTGCCATGGGCACACAGGGCAGTGGTGTTTTCATGTAGTGGTGTTGATCAGGGATGGGCAGTGCCGGCCTTTCCCCCCTGTATGCTTCTGTATCTCTGCCGTTCTTATCTTTTTTTGTGACCTTTTCTCGCCGTCTTCCCTACCCGTGTATCCACTCTCCGTACAGTGCTTAGCATAACAGTTGTGCTTTTTCTCCTGTATTTGCATTTCTGTCTTCAGCTGTGGCTGGTGACCCACAGAGATGAAGGGGTTTTTTTTTATTTTATTTTTTTTGAGAAAGAGTTGTTTCACTCCTGCTGCCCAGGCTGGAGTGCAGTGGTGCGATCTCAGCTCACTGCAACCTCCACCTCCTGGGTTCAAGCGATTCTCCTGCCTCAGCCTCCCGAGTAGCTGGGATTACAGGCATGTGCCACCACACCTGGCTAACTTTTGTATTTTTAGTAGAGACGGTGTTTCACCATGTTGGCCAGGCTGGTCTTGAACTCCTGACCTAAGGTGATCCGCCCGCCTTGGCCTCCCAAAGTGTTGGAATGATAGGCGTGAGCCACTGCGCCTGACCAGATGAAGGGGTTTCTGATGCTCATGCTTAACCCGGTGCCTGATGCTTAGTAGGCTCTCCATAAACATCTCTTCTTCCCTTTCCTGAGAGTTTAGTTGCAGTTTTCACAAAATGTCAACGAGATGGGTGGTATAGAAACATTAACACTTAGAATGTGGTGTGTCTGGGTGGGGGTACAGGGGGGCCTCTGGTCGCACCCACTTGCCCTTGGCTGTGTGGTTTGAGGGTGGGCTTAGCTGTGGGGCAGGCAGGCGAGCTTTCTGGGCATTCTTTGCATCTGCTGTGGGGGATGTGATGGACAATGGTGGAGACACCCTGTGGCTCCCGTCCATCCCCCTTGGTCCCCATCACACGTGGGGAATCTGGTTGCTCATTCTCTGATGTGGTTTCTCCTGGGAGGGTGGAGGAATGAGAGTTATTCTGTAGCTTTTTCTGAAGAGGAATGTGTGATTTGAACAATGCTGGGCCCAGGATGCCCTGGATTCCTCTGTCGATGTTGGCATTAGACAGGAACTATCAGGAGCTGGAAATAGGCTGCAGGGCCCGGCCCAGAGGGCCCATTGTTTGTGGCAACCCCACACGCATCATCCTGCCTCATCCTGGAACCATGGATGCCGCAGACAGGAAGGCACCTCCCAAAGTCATCTAGGAAGGAAGGGACCGTGCTGGGTGCATTACACACCCCGACACTCACCCCGCTCTGACTCCAGGTGGGGTGGAGTTCAACCGGCCCAGGATGGCAGCTAGCACCTGCTTCAGTCACCTGTTCCCGTCTTTAACAGCTCTGTCTTCTGCAGGCTTCCTGTTGCATTTTAAGCCCATTCCTCTCATTCTGCCCTAAGTGAAACAAGAGATGAAGCCATTGTCCCCCCACTGCACAGAGCTTTCAGATGCGTGAGGGTGTGATGTTTTCCTTCTGTTTTGGAGAACCAGCAGGAGGTGGTGTCTCCTGTAGACACATGAGGCAGACAGCTGAGTAGAATTTGTAACGGGTAAAATATTGGCTTGCTTTAGAATTGGTTTTCTCTAATTTAATAGGTTAGGAAGGTATAGTTCTGTTCTGAGCTAGCTTCATGCATGTTTTTAAACCAATGTTGATTTGTTTCAGCAATCAAGTGATGAATCCACGAATAAAGAGTCCATATTACATATTGTCCATTCCAGATTTGGGGGCACTGTTCTCCCCATTTTGCAGGTGAGCATCTGAAATCCAGATTCTCAGCCAGAGTTCTATCTGACAGATAATGGTCAGATTGACGGACTCAGGAACACATTTCCACTGACAGGAAATACACGGCGCTGTCTCTTCTCACGGTGCACGTAACTTTTTGGCACATCTCCATCTTGAGAGTGAATCCCAGTGTATTTCCTGCAGCTGGTAAAGCTTCCTGGCCAGGTGCAGATCCTTGCAGAAAGTAAGCAGCTCTGAGTTTCATGCCTAGAAAGTGTGTATTCTCATGAGCAGTCAACCCGTGTTCCGAGACTTGTGGGCCAATCGTGTCACCATTCAAGACCCAGGGCATTGTTTCTCCAAACATTGTAATTCAGGGCACACACAGCTACACCTGAGAAAATGTTTCATGAAATAATTCTTATCTTTACCATGTGAGATACATTCTGGCGTTTTCTGTTTTATTTTTTAAAAATACTCTTCTGGGCTCGGCACGGTGGCTCACGCTTGTAAGCCCAGCACTTCGTGAGGCCGAGGGGGGAAGGTTACTTGAGTAACATAGTGAGACCCCATCTCTACAAAAAAATAAAATCAGCCAAGCTGGTGGCCCATACCTGTATTTCTAGCTACTCGGGAGGATCACTTGAACCTGGGAGTTCAAGGATGTAGTCAGCTATGATCGTACCACTGCACTGCAGCCCAGGCAGCAGAGCGAGATGCTGTCTCTAAAAGAAAAAAAAAAAAAAAGTCTTCTGACCCACTCAGCCGATTTTATAACCCAATAATGGGTCACAAGCTGCAGTTTGAAAAGCAAGGGGTTGCTACAGATGAAAGCAAATGGAAACAATTAACAGGTTAATTTATGTGGGTCACAGTTGAGTATCTGTTATAACTCAGACGCTTTATTTCTTGAAATTGGATTTTCACCTTCTTTGTTTTCGTCGATGTTTCCAGAGTAAGTGCCTGTCACCCAGGAAGCTCGGATGGGCCCTTTTTAACAAGGTCTGCATCACCTTAACATCACCTTTCTAAAATAAATTTGATCTTGAGACAGAGGTCTTAGGATCTTAGGTTAACAAGATTATTTTTCATACTAAAATGATAAACAGAGTCCTGACTTATGAATCCTCTAACTTATTCTATTTTTCTGTGCCCCTGCTGTGTGCCAGGCGCTTCGGTGGGGCTAGAGGTACTGCATGGCTCAGATGTAGGAGTTCAGGGCTCTGCATTTTAGGGAGGGCACTGGTAGACCAGGAGAGGCAAGGAGGAGACTGGGCAGGGGGCTTCGGCATGAGTCACAGTGGAAAGATGGGTAGGGGGGATGTTTGCTTGGGGAAGAGAAGACTCGGGGCACGTGGCACCATCTTATGTTTGAAAGCCTGGCACCTGGGAGAGGAATTAGGCCTCTGCTTTACTACTCTAGAGGGGAAGACTAATTCCATTAGCCAGAATCATGATGGCCATGATAATTAAAAGAAATATTATCTACTATGTATGAAGGGTGGTGTGTACCAGGCACGGAATCAGGCCTTGGACATAGATCATCAACTGTGTATGGCTGGACATTTATTGTATCCATAATTCAGACGAGGAAACTGAGATGCAGAGAAGGAAAGTGCCTTGTCATGGGGCAGAGCTGGGATTTGAATAAGATAGGTCTGATTTGGCCCATGTCTCCCTACCACCTCATCCACATCTCTAAGGCAGAAAGTGGAGGTAGGCAGGTGGGGCCCAGAATCCTGAGGCAGTGCCCATGGTAGTGAGAGCTGAGAAATGACAGCAAAGCTGCCTGGTAGCCTCTGGCCTGAGCAGAGGGGAGGAGACTGGACATCAGTAACACCTAGTGAGCCCATTTCATCCTCGGACAGCCCAGAAGGGAGGTAGGGTTTAATGCCCATTTTGTAGATGGGGAAACTGAAGCTTATGGGTTAAGTGACATGGCTAAAGTCACATTGTCCCTAGGAGACAGAACTGGGACTCACACCTGGGCCTTCTGACCCCAGCCCTGTGCCCTTCCCTCTGCCCTGCACTGCCTCTTACTTTCTGTGATTCGCTTCAGTCTTTTCTCCAGATTCATTTTACCTGCTTCTCCCTGCTCCTTTGCTGTATCTGACAGGCCGCCTGCAGTGTCCCATGGGTGCCTGAGCTCAAAACTGGAACCACAGCCAGAATCCAAGCTGACTGAGTGGTGTTCCTGTAGTCAGTGTGTGGACATGCATGTGCACATGTGTTGTGCACTTGTGTTTGCGTGTTGGAGGCCTGTGTGCCTGACGGGGGCTTTGAGGTCTTTGGAGGGTCTGTGTGTGATGTAGGGTAGACAGGAATTTTTGGCAACTTGGGCTGGTGGAGAAGGCTGTAGCCCTCCGAACCCCCAGCTCCCAGTCAGCCCTCCTGTGGGGCACTGCCATCCCTTTCTGAAAGGTGGGCTGGGAGGGAGCAGATCAGGGAAGTTAATTACTCAATTAATTCATCCAGATCAGACTGGCTTTCTGCTTGGGGGATGCTCTGCTTGACGGAATGAAGAAACTGCTAATTTACTAAGTCTGGTTACTGATGGAGGGTGGGGGGCTTCAGGGTTTGGAAGGTAGGAAGGCTGTTGCTGTGCCCACCCAAGGCTGCCTGAGGCCCACAGCCTCCTCTGAGCTGATGACCTTGTTCTTGGCCTTATGTGAGTGAGCTCTTTTCTGTTTCTCTTCCTATGACTTTCTTCCCTCTTCCTACCCTTTTTTTTTCTTTTTTTGCACTAGATACCACCAGAAAAGTTGGCCAGGCTGCAGTTCTTCATTCATTCATCTGCCCATTCATTCATTCAGCAGTGCTATTGAGCAACTGGCATGTGACTAGGGTGTGGGAGATGCTAAAGGGGACTCAGCAGGAATACAACTGGCACGCCATTCTCTTGCAGCTGACAGGTCTGTCTGCAAAGAGAGACTTGCCCCTCAGGCTGTCAGCGAGGCCGTGTGATCGAGAGGCAGTGAGTGGGAGAGAGTGGGAGGAAGTCGTGTGTTGGGACCACCAGGTAGGGATCTGTAACTGGGCCATCAGCCTGAGGAGCCTCCATGCCAAGGGAGGGGAGGCTAATTGGAGCCTAGAATTGGGGCAGGCAGGCAGAGAGCCGAGCCAGGCCACGCAGCCTTCCCTGAGGCTGCAACAGCCAGTCAGGAGCTGAGCACAACACGGAGTGGTGGAGACAGGGCTGCATGGTGGGAGACAGATGCCTGAGGCAGGTTGAGAGCTCTCTCTGGGACTGAGGCTCCGAATACTGGGGATCTGCTCTGTCGGCTTTGCTGGGGTTAGGGCGTACCTGAAAGTGAACAGTCAAAGGCAGAGCTAGCGCCACTGCTGATGACACGTGCAAGTGGGAGCGCCAGCGGTGGCCAAGTGGTTCAGAGAAAGCTTCTGGAGGGGTGGGGGCCCCAGGGTACCATAAAGAAAGGCCACTCTGGAGTGACTTCATGCTGCTGCTTCTTTTCCATTCTCTCCCACTGCATCCCTCTGTGCTAGGCACATCTGGAATATGGGCTTGGGCTGAACAGAGGGATTTAGGCAGATCTGAGATCTGTCCCTTCTCCAGGTGAGGAGAGGAGAATTTGGCCAGGATTCTCTCCCCAGCTGGCGTGACTTCCAGTTCCTGACAGAAATGTGTAAGGCGATTAGGTGCAAATGTATCTTCAGGGAGACAAACCCAAGGACAGCAATGGAGGTTTTGTACCCAGAGAGGCTCTAGTTTGGGGAGAGTTGCTAGCGGTGGTTGGAGATTAGCTGCTGCTTGGTTAGTGAAAGGACGAGTCAGTTAGATCCAGTCAACAGAAAAAGCAGGGGCTGTCAGGGTTTAACACAGTTTAGAATCCCCCGCAGAGCATTCACAGGGCAGGTTATCGACATTCTGCCTCCAGATACTTTTAGGCCAGAGTGAGCCCCAGAATTTGCATTCATCACCAAATACCCAAGGATTCTGGAGCAACTGGCCTGGGACCCACGCTTAGAAGGAACTCGGCATTTGGGAAGGAACAGTGGACTAGCTGTATGAAGACCTGGGTTCTAGTCTACTCGGTGATTGGCCTCGGTGTTTGCCACTTCACCTCTGGAATCTTTTTGAAGTCTGCTGCAGTGACTTGCTAGGGCTTTTGTGATGGTCACGTATGTGAAGTCCCTTTGAACAGCATACATTTTTCTGTAAATGCAGGCTGTTGTCATTGCTTCTACAATTATAATAGAAATGTCCAGAAGGGTCTGGATTGATTGAAGCCAGGGAAGGGAGTGGGAGGGAGAAGGAGACCAAATGATCTCTGAAGGCCCATAGCTTCTGGGGTCTTCCTTCAATAAGAAAATCCAGCCAGGCACGGTACACACCTGTGATCCCAGCACTTTGGGGGGCCGAGGTGGGCAGATCGCTTGAGTTCGGGAGTTTGAGACCAGTCTGGGCAATGTGGCGAAATCCTGTCTCTAGAAAAAATACAAAAATTAGCTGGGCGTGGTGGTGCACACTTGTAGTCCCAGCTTCTTGGGAGGCTGAAGTGGGAGGCTCAGTGGAACCCAGGAAGTGGAGGCTGCAGTGAGCTGAGATTGTGCCACTGCATTCCAGCCTGGGTGACAGAGTGAGACCCTATTGAAAAAAAAGAAAGAAAGAGAAAGAGAGAGAAAGAGAGAAAGAAAGAAAGAGTCCAGGGAATTTCCCTCTTCCCCCCAATCCAGGTAATGAATCTATTTCTTTAAGGTGTAGGTAGCTGGTTTAGTCTTGAGAGAGACAGGCAGCAAGGGGAAAGGTAGCAGAGCTCCCTGATGATAGTACTGTCTGGATTTCCCTCCTCTTTCCCTGGTGCCAGTGTTGCTTCAGCTGAGCGATTAGAGCCGCGGGATGCTGCCGGTAGCCCCGGGCATGTGTGGCCCATCGTGCCCTGCCTGGTTTTGCTGATGCTCTGCAGCATAAAGTTGGGGATGGGAATAGCTTGCACCCAGAATTCCTGTTCTGTGCGTTCCTTCTCAAGCCAGCTCTCAGAGGCTTGGAGGTCCACGGCAGAGCGGGGGTTAGAACAGGGCCTCTGTGTTGCACAACTTCAGGGGGCACAGTTCACAGGGAATGCAGTGTAACTGTCCCACTGGAGTGGTGCAACGGCAGACTTCCTTCCTGGCCAGCAGGGAGGCATCCTTGCTTCATTACTAAACTCCATCGGTTTCTTGGTTCTATAGTCTTTATTCTGTTTCAGCGTCCAATGAGGTCAGCAGAAACGCAGATAATAACGAGGCTCATGATAAGAGCAGTGAAGACTGCGTTATCCCTAGACCACTTCCATCATGTTTGGTTTTAGCATGCATTTAGAAGCAGTCATTTAATCAGCAAGTATTTAGTGAGTGTGGCTGTGTGCCTGGCCCTGTGCACAGTCACCGAGGGGAGACAGGGAGGGAAGAGGAAGTCGGGGGACTCGGTGAATAAGCCATCTCAGACAGTAGCAGGTTAACTCCTTTCTTTGGCCTGTGCTTTTGGTATCTGTCCCATGTTAGCACCTGGAAGAGGGGTGCTGTGCTTGTTATAGCTTTGCTGGAATTTCTAGGGGTTGGCAGGGTGGAGCTAGGAGTCATTTTGCTGTGGAAACTCAGGGGGTCACTTTCAGAAATGGAATGTGGGCGTGCCCGGTGCAGCTCCTGACTCCCTTTCCCCATGGCTGGTGGATTTGAGGGTGGGCCTGGGAGTTTCCAGTCTGTGTAGAGAAGGGGTGGTGGTAAGGGGATGACCAGTTTCCCCTTTCCGAGCGCCTCAGGTCAGCACTCCTTAGTGAGTTTGCTTCCCTACCTCCTCCCCGGCTGCCAGCCTGCTGTGGCTACGTGCTGCAGCTGGGCCCGCAGAGCTTAAAATAGCAGCGTGAGCTGGCCGCTGGGCATGTGGGGAGCCCGCCTGAGGCCTGGTGGGGCAGCCGCCTGGGCTTGGGGCTCTGCTGGCTTTAACCACTGGGGTAGAGGGTGTTTTGGGGGGTTTCTTCTAGGCCCAGAGCTGGAGAATGGGGAATGGATGTAGCTGGAGTTGGGGTGTGGCTGGTGCAGAGGGGAAGCAAAGGGCTTCTCTTTCCTAGACCTTTTAAGAGAATGCCTCCAACCTGACCTTGGAGCCTCTCACTGCAGAGCTCAGGGGCCTTCGGACTTGATGTCTTGTTTGGCCTTAGCTCCGGCCCTCGGTACCGCCCAGGGTTAGTATGTAGGTTCCCGTTAGAGCCTAAATAAAGAGAGAAAATGAAGTGCGAAGTTGGGATGGAGGGTGCAGCTGTGCCAGGTCACAGATGTCAGGGCCGGGGCAAGAAGGCAGGTATCCTGAGTCTCAGCTGGGCAGGCGCTAACTACAGGGCTCCCTCACTCCCCTGCTGCCTGCTCTTGGGAAGCCAAGATGGCACGTAGGGGTTTGGGAGAGACTTTTCCCAGGCATTCATTCATTCTTTCAAAAATACTTGTACCTGCCTTGTGTGAAGCTCTGTTCGTAGCTTTGGGAATACAGCAGTAAGTGAAGCAGAGCAGAAGAAGAGAGATGGAGTGTGCTGGGGGAGGCAGAGTCTTCAATGGGGTGGTCAGGGAAGGCCTCATGGAGAAGATGCCTTTTGAGTGGAGGTTTACAGGAGCTGAGAGAAGTGGCAATGCTGAGATCTAAGAGAAGAATATTCCAGGCACAGGGAACAGCCAATATAAAGGCTCTAATGTAAGAAATAGCACAGAAGACAATGTAGCTGGAGTGGAGTGAGTGGGCCAGGAGTTCGTGTGTGTGTGTATGTGTGTGTGTGTGTGTGTGTGTGTGTGTATGTGTGTGTATACACACAACTTTTTATTTTTTATTTTTTTATTTTTATTTTTGAGATGGAGTCTCGCTCTGTCGCCCAGGCTGGAGTGCAGTGACTGGATCTCAGCTCACTGCAAGCTCCGCCTCCCGGGTTTACACCATTCTCCTGCCTCAGCCTCCCGAGTAGCTGGGACTACAGGCGCCCGCCACCTCGCCCAGCTAGTTTTTTGTATTTTTTAGTAGAGACGGGGTTTCACCGTGTTAGCCAGGATGGTCTCGATCTCCTGACCTCATGATCTGCCCGTCTCGGCCTCCCAAAGTGCTGGGATTACAGGCTTGAGCCACCATGCCCGGCCACATGCAACTTTTTCTAAGAACTTTTTCTTTGAGAGACACGAGAAGGCATTAGCGGGTTTTGCACAGAGCAGTGGCATGGTCTCACTTAAGAGACGGGATCCCTGTAGTATAAGAGCTAATTTCAGTTGTGTTTTTCTTGGGGAGGCCCCCGGAGACCAGAGAGAGGGCTGCCCCATCCTTTCCCTGTGACTCGTCCAGCCTCTATTTCTATTCCCCAAGCTCTGACCTGAGACTTTTACTCCTGGGGAGGAGGGGGCAGGATGGTGCTGGGTTTCTTTTCTCTGCCTGGAGTTTCCTTTGGAGGGAGGGAGATGGGTTTCTTACAGTGGTTTGCTGGAGCCTACTGGTGCTGGTTCTTGAGAGCCTATTAGAAAGTAATTAGAACATTTGCCTGCTGGTAGCTTGACATTGGCCGTGGTGGGAGTATTTACACCATGGCATTGGCAAGCACTATGAATCGGGGCTTTTCCCCCAGAGAGCTGGTTGTTGAACATCTACCAGCCCACCACTGGCTTGTTACTTCTACTCTGCCTGTGCTGTGCTTTCAAAGGGGAGGGCTTCTGTTTTCTTTCACTTGGCAGATCACCTGTGTTCACGCCGTGTGGTCAGAAAGAGCACAGAGGACACTGGACGAGGGTGATGAAGGTTGGGGTTGGTGGGGCAGTGGTGTGTTTTCCAGGATTGACAGGGCTTGTCCTTTGGTGTTGCGATGTGGGGCGTCTCTGCTTTTCCTAGCTGGGTAATCCTAAATGCATGAGCGTCCTCTCAGCCTGCTTCCTTTCTTCCTCTGCCTCCCTTTGTGCATGTGGCATGGGTATCCGTATGTCCAGGAGTGGCCAGCTTCGTCCATAAAAGCAGGGCCCAGCACTGGACCCAGGTAAGGCTGCTTAGTGCAAGGAAAGATCACTGTTTTGGAAGTCAGGAGACATAGGTTCCGGTCCCAGCTCTCCTAACTTGCTTAGACGAATGCTCTCCTCTTTTTGGCCTTTTGTTCCCTCATTTACAAACTGGGACAACTTCCCTGCCTATCTTGCAGGGGTGTGGTGAGGATCAGATGTGATCATTAGTATGAGAGTCCCTTGAAAAAGCTGCAAGAGTCACAATGAACAGGCCTTTGCTTGTGGTATTCAGGCACGCAGGCCTCCCTCTCCTCTGTCCTCACTCTGTTTGGATGCCATGCAAGCCCAGCACATACCCCTTCTCTAAGAAGCCCTTCCTGATGGGCCAGACTCTCCCTGGGCAGGTCCTTGGAGCACTCCCAGGCTGAGCCCCCAGTTCCCACAAGTACTCAGGGGTCCTTCTGTTCCACCCTTTCATTTTATTGCTCTTCGCCCAGATGCAGATGGAGCATTTGCTCCATAAAGGCTAATTCTCCTTGGGAACATCTGTGGTGGCAAACTGAGGGTGGTGTACCGATGGGCGCTGGGGAACTCTGCAGGATATTGCTTCATCAGCACAGGTGTCTCGCTTTTATCGAGCTCTGTGAGGTGTGGTGGCTGGCTGTGGTGTGTGGGGGTGAAAGGTTCCGAGGACAACTGCCTCCCACTTGATAAAGTGGTTTCCCAGACACCGCCTCATCTGTCCCTCATGGTCACACTTAACGCCGTTATACCGATGAGGAAACAGAAGCATGCTCACATTCATTCATTCATTCATTCATTCATTCATTCATTCATTCATTCAACACATGTGTCCTGCACTCAGGGAGCTGTCGGTGTCTCCCTGGATTCCACAGCGCCGGGGTGGCCTGCTCTGTGCCCTGCCAGGCTCCTGCAGCACCACTGTGCTTGCTGTGTGCTCGTCTCCGCAGGAAGCAGACAGAGCGGCAGGGGCAATGTGCATGCATGGAGGGATGGGGGCCGCACCAGGGTGCTAGTCAGGCCCAGGCCTGGGTGGCAGAGGAAGGGAGGGGGCAGCATCAGTGCCTAGGGCGTGTCCCTGCTGTGTCCAGCTGGCCGTGGCTTCGGGCTGGCATTTCCTCTGGCAGCAGTGTGGGGGAGGGGAAGAGCAGGTGTGCCCCAGCGCCTGGCCTGGCTGGGATGTGGAAGCGCCTCTTGGGGGCCGGAGCTTGGAGGATGAGTGACATGCAGCCATCCGGACACATTGGGCCTCACGGAGCCCAGCCACATTCTCAGAGCTCCGGGCAGGACATCTGAGCCCCCCAGTGGTTTCTGTAGGTGGCTGGATGTGGTGGGTGACTCCAGAGAGGACACATGATTGTGACCTATCAAGGTGAATGCCTCCCAGATAGGCTGAGGGCAGTGTTAGAGGGTGTCCGACATGTGCGCTGAGGTAAGTGTGTGTGGTGAAGGTGGGGACGAGGCTCGGGGCCTCTGTGCATTGTGGGAGGGACTCAGTTTCCCTTTAGTTTCCTAAGTGTGCACCATGTATGGAGCTGGGCTGGTTGCTGCAAGAGGTGCACAGGTGAGCTCTGCCCCTTGCAGCTTTTAGTCTTGTACAAAGAAAAAGCATTTATGCAAGTAACTGTGATGCAATGCAGAGTAAAATCAGTGTCCAAAAGAGACGACTAGAACAAGAAGAGTTTCTTTTCATTTTGGGGGATCTTCATGAAGGATGTGGCATTTGAGATGAACCTTGAAACGTCTCCTCAAGGCCAAGCAGGATGGGGGAGGCTTTGGAGGTGGAGGGCAGTGCAGGCAGGCACCAGGGTGGGCTGCACCTCGAGGGGCTGGTGCTGCTGGAAGCAGAGGGCACAGGTCTGGGATTCGTGGGGAAGAAGGCTGACAGAGTCCCACGTAGAAGGGCCCCGGTGACAAGCTTGAGTATTTGTGTTTAAATCCCTGGGGAAGTTTTTGAGCTGATGGCATGTGCCAAGCTCTGCCTTGGGCCAGTACTAGTGGCAGCATGTGGCAGGGTGGCTAAGGAGGGAGCGGGTGCAGGGAGCCCGGTCAGGAGACTGGCAGACAGGAGGCAGCCCAGTCATGTGTGACTGGGTTACAACAGGAACAGACCTGGGCTGGAGCAACCTAAGAGCCTTTGAAAGCACCTTTTGGGATTGTAAGAGGTTTGGGAGCCTGGATGGCTGATTTGAGGGCGTGAGTTGTGACCATTTTCACCTCAAGTACCTTGAGATGAGAAAAGATGTCTCCGGGTTTTGCATGGGCTGGCTGCCTGTAGGAGGCCCCCTTCAGTGGCAGGCACCTTGAATGACAGCCCCATAGCTGTGGGCCAGCCTGACGGGGAGGAGGGAAGAGAGACAGAGTGAGATGACAGCCAGTGTTCCTGCCTTACTTTACAGAGCGGCCAATGGAGTTTCAGAGACCACAAGTGACTTCATGCATTGTGGGCCTTCGAGCCATGACAGCCATTAGGGGTGCCCAAGTCTGCCCCTGCCACCCATCCAGACACCTCTCACTCTATCAGTGAGAGTGGAACAGGCACAGGCTCCCTCCCCTGAGGGCTGCAGTGTGCAATCTGGGGCGCTGGTTCTTCTCCATCTTCTTCACTTTAGAGCATCCCCAAGTCCTGCTCACACTCTGCCTTTCTCTGCATTGGCTCCAGTACCAGCCCCGTAGAGGGAGAGCGGGCCGAGGGAGGCAGCAGGCAGCAGCTCCTGAAATCAGCAGAAGGGTCCCAGCTGCACAGTCAGGCTGGATGCGAGGTTACAGAGCGCCGTCCCAGCTGGCAAGTCAGCACCCTCCATGGAGTGGTTTAGGAATATTGGATTTGCTGGGTCAGTACATTTCCACTGGTGCATGGCAATAAGTCGCAGGCTTCATCACACCTCCCTGTGCCCGGCGGTCTGCCTTATCTCATCCTCCCCGCAGCCACCTGCCTTCCTTGATAAGTACTCATAACAAATGCTTGCTTTCTCCTGTTTTCTAGGAGCAGTGAGCTCAGTGTGTGCACATGTGTATGTCAGATACATCTGTCTGTCCAGCATAGTGCCTCGTACTCCAGGCCCTTTTGAGGGTCTGACAGGGATGCTGATTGGCCTTAGGATGAAAGAGGGGCTGCTTTGGAACTTTCCTGGAAAACAGGGCCTGAGACCCCAGGTGGCTGGCTCTTTGTCCAGGCAGTCTGTCAGCCCCGTTCTTCTAGGGCCCAGTCTCTGCCGCCCCCTCTTACCTGGTAAACCTTCTCTAAGAGGAGATGACTGTCCTGCAGGAGTGGCCGTTCTTACTCTTTTTGCAAAGCTTCCCCTGCTCCAGGCAAAGGCTGATTTTTCTAGAGAGCTGCTTTCACCTTAAGGTGTACACAAAGGTTCTTCCTGTTGCTGCTCATGCATTCAGCAGTGACTCCAGAGCACCGGCGTGCTAGACAAATGCCAAATGCTTGGAAGACAAAGAGGAGGGACACAGTCCTTGCATTCAAGGAACTCACAATTTGAGGGTGGGGGAAGGTCAGGGAACAGGTGGCATCATGGCAGGATTAACTCTGTGTTATTGGTATAGCAAGGAGGCTTCCTGGAGGAGGTGACAGCACCCTGATGCCAACTGGAGTGCGGATGTTAGCCATTCGGGGTGTGGGGGAAAAGGGGTTTCAGGAGGAGGGAGCATCCAGTGCAAAGGCCAGGGGATGAGGGGGAATTTGATGTGGGTTCATTTTGGTGGGAGTGTAGGCCAAGAAAGGTATAGGAGATGGAGTTGCTGAGAGGAGTGGGATGGGGATGCGCCTGTGCAGATTTTAAACTGGCATCCGGGGTCATCTGTGCTCTGGCCCACCCTCCTTTCAGGCTCCCTTTCTGCAAAGCTTCATTCCAGTGGAGTGTGTGGGTGCCTCCCAAATGTCCTGGGCCCTCTGCTGTGCCCTGGCTCTGCCCAGCTGTCCCCCTGCCAAGGTGCTCTTCCCCTTCCCCTCTGCCTGTCCAGTCCCATTTCATAGGGTGCGAAATTCAGGGCTCCAAGGAACCTTAGAGGAACAACTAGTCCAGCCTGCTTGTTTTGTAGTTGAGGAACCAGAGGTTGAGCAACTAGAGGCCACACAGGTCATCAGTGTCCTCAGGCTTTGTTCCTTAGGTGGCACGAGGCGATCAGACACCTGGAAAGCCCCGGAAGCCCTCCCTGCTGTCCCTGCCTGCCCTGTGCATGCCCTCCCTTGAGCTCCTCTGCATGCGTTCATCAGGTGTTAATTGAGCCCCTACTGTCGGTCAGGAATAGTACTGGGTACTGGGTGTAAAGCAGTGAGAAAGACAGATGCAGTCTCTGCCTCTCTGGGGTTCATGGTCTAGTAGAAGAATCAGACAGTAAAATTGTCACCCTAACAAACGTGGACTTTCCAATGACGGTGACTGCTGTGAGAAAAAAAGGGCAAATGGCTCTGTGAGGAGATGTATTGAAAGAAAGGGGGCTTTAATTTTGACAGTGGGAGGCAGTCAGAAAACCAGAATAGACCTTCTTCAATGATTCACAAGAGCTCAGGGGTGAGTAGAGTGAAGCCAGGCAGTGGGCCCAGGAAGAGCATCCAGGTAGAGGGAACAGCATGGGCGGAGGCTCTGAGGAGGGCAGAGCGCCGAGAGTTCACGGCTGTGGCAATAATGGGTGAGCAGAGAATGTTGGACGGGGGCTGGAGAGAAAGGCAGGGATCAGTCGTGCCGGCCCTTGAGGGTTGCTGTAAGGATTTGAACTGTACTAGAAAAGGAGACTAGGAAACACACACACACGCACACACACAATTGTAATCCAAGTAAGATGGGAAGCCACTGGTGAGGTTACAGTGGAGAGGCACGTGAGTGGGAAGATCGCATTGGCTGCTCTTGGTGAATGGATGGTCGCAGGAGGGAATGGAGGGCTGTGGGGGCTGCCGCAGGACCCCAGGCGAGCCATGAAGCAGGGCTGGACAAGGGCGGGGCCGGGGAGGGTGCCAGGTGCAGGGAGGCGCCGCAGCTTGGACTTGTGTTTGCTTCGAGGTGGGAGCAGGTGACAACCGGGAGCCAAAGATGATTCTGGGGCTTCTGGCATAAGCAGTCGGGTGAGAACTTAAGCCATTTGTTGAGAAGGGGCGGATAGTGCCAGGGAGCACGTTTGGGGCAAGGTCAGTCCCTCCTGGAGCTGCCTGTGAGACAGCCAGGGGGATGACAAGCAGGAGGTGGGGATCTGTACTCGGGGCTCAGGAGACAAGTCAGGTCCAGGTGTGCATTTAGGGGTCACCAGCATGCAGATGGCCCTGGAACGGAGGAGAGCTGGGCAGAAGAGAAGAGGGCTCAGAGCTGAGGGCCTCCCTGAGGAGGAGGAGGAGGGCAACCAGCATTTCCCTTAGAATGTCAGCCACACAACATTAGGTATTGATGATGTTTCTTTGTTCAGCTACACTGTAGCTAGACAGGAGCTGGGCCCATGTTGACTATAATAAGTATGGTTGGGAATGATCATAGTGCCTCCATCCATTGAACACCTTCTGTGTTCCCTCGTAATCTTTATTCCTTATTTTTTGACGTAGTGCTGGGGAAGGTGCAGTGAGCCATGATTGTGCCACCGCACTTTGCTTGGGTGACAGAGTGAGACCCTATCTCAAAAAAGAAAATTAAAGAACAGAAAAAAAAAACAAGCAGGGTTTGGCTGTGGTGGGAAAGTTCACAGACAGCAGGACACAAAGAGTAGCCAGGGTACCTCCCTCCCTGGAGAAAGGTCTGCTCCTCCCTCCTTCTCAGCCCTTTGTTCAGACTGAAACTACAGTTTGCCCACCTGCCTCTGCTCCGGTCGCTGAGCTTCTAAAAGAAGGCAGAGGCTGTGTCTGGGTCATTTTACCCCACCCCCAGTGCCCATCAGTGACCACCCCACAGCAGGTACTCAGGAAGTGCTGGAGGACAGCAGGGGAAGGAAGACCAGCGTGCCTACATCTTGAGCTCTCCTCAAGGATAGCCTGACAGCCCCGAGTTCATTAACTAAAGGATGGGACCCAAGCCAGAAATCTATGGAATTGTTCCTGGAAAGCAGGCTCTCCAAGGGCGTCTGAATCTGACGAGCTGAAACACCCAGCTACAGATAAGAGTGCAAATGCCATGCAGTCAACTTGTTTCATACACAACCATATCCCCAGCACGCGGCACAGCCTGGGATGGATGGATGGATGGATGCATGGATGGATGGATGGATGGACAGACAGAAGGACAGATAAACAAACATATGGAGGAAGAGGTGGGAAAGATCTGAGGTAGAAAAAAGAGAAGACTGAGACAGGAGCAAGTCAGGGAACAGGGCAGCCCCTCGACCTCTGCCCAACAGCAGTGGGGTGACTCACTCTAGATGGGATTTGGACACAGATTCATCTAGTCCCAAAGCCCAGCGTGTTCCCCCTTTGTTATTTTACTAGAGTTTTGTTCTCTGTGGTTGAGTTGGATAGTGGTATGGACAGGGGTCATTGAAGGCATCTGAGCCCAGATGACCCACAGTCACCAGGGCATGTGGTGTGAGCCAATTTCGGGGACAGTGCGAGTGAGGTTGGCTTTGTGATAATCCACACTGCCTGCCTAACTCCTCATAGTGCAGAAGCCACATTTTCGGAACTCCCGGCTGGGGCAGGATTGCTGTAGCTGGTCTATAGCTGTGCCCCTGTTTCCTCGGAGCTAAGCTGATTGACCTGTCCGAAGGCCCCAGTACATGCTCTGAGCAGTGTGCCCACCTGTCATGGGTAGAGCGCACACACATAGCCAAGGGTCTGTGCATGGCCATGTTTTCTGGTAGCCAGGAGTGGCCTCTGACAAGGGCTGACCATAGCCGGGGCGCAGCTTTGCTCTTGGGCTTTGCGATGTGACACGTCACACTAGGGAATGCGTAAGAGTTCACCAGAGACTCGGAGCTGGGGCAGCAGTGCTCCTGGCCGTGCTCCGTGGAGCCCCTCCAAGAGGCCCAGCCCACTCCAGTTGGGCAGAGGTCGAGGGGCTGCCCTGTTCCCTGACTTGCTCCTGTCTCAGTCTTCTCTTTTTTCTACCTCAGATCTTTCCCACCTCTTCCTCCATATGTTTGTTTATCTGTCCTTCTGTCATCCATCCATCCATCCATCCATGCATCCATCCATCCATCCATCCCAGGCTGTGCCGCGTGCTGGGGATATGGTTGTGTATGAAACAAGTTGACTGCATGGCATTTGCACTCTTATCTGTAGCTGGGTGTTTCAGCTCGTCAGATTCAGACGCCCTTGGAGAGCCTGCTTTCCAGGAACAATTCCATAGATTTCTGGCTTGGGTCCCATCCTTTAGTTAATGAACTCGGGGCTGTCAGGCTATCCTTGAGGAGAGCTCAAGATGTAGGCACGCTGGTCTTCCTTCCCCTGCTGTCCTCCGGCACTTCCTGAGTACCCGCTGTGGGGTGGTCACTGAAAGGCACTGGGGGTGGGGTAAAATGACCCAGACACAGCCTCTGCCTTCTTTTAGAAGCTCAGCGACCGGAGCAGAGGCAGGTGGGCAAACTGAAGTTTCAGTCTGAACAAAGGGCTGAGAAGGAGGGAGCGGCAGACCTTTCTCCAGGGAGGGAGGTACCCTGGCTACTCTTTGTGTCCTGCTGTCTGTGAACTTTCCCACCACAGCCAAACCCTGCTTGTTTTTTTTTCTGTTCTTTAATTTTCTTTTTTGAGATAGGGTCTCACTCTGTTACCCAAGCAAAGTGCGGTGGCACAATCATGGCTCACTGCAGCCTTGATCTTCCGGGCTCAAGTGATCTTCCCGCCTCAACCTTCTGAGTTGCTGGGACTACAGGTGCGAGCCACCACACCCAGTTGAGTTTTGTATTTTTTGTAGAGATAGGGTCTCACTGTGTTCTCTAGGTTTGTCTCAAACTCCTGGGCTCAAGCTATTCACCTGCTTTGGCCTCCTAAAGTGTTGGGATTACAGGTGTGAGCCACCACGCCTGGCCTTTGTTTCCTTTACTGGTCTCAGAAACTTAAAAAAACAAACAGATGGCCGGGCGCGTGGCTCAAGCCTGTAATCCCAGCACTTTGGGAGGCCGAGACGGGCAGATCACGAGGTCAGGAGATCGAGACCATCCTGGCTAACACGGTGAAACCCCGTCTCTACTAAAAAATACAAAAAGCCTAGCCGGGCGAGGTGGCGGGCGCCTGTAGTCCCAGCTACTCGGGAGGCTGAGGCAGGAGAATGGCGTAAACCCGGGAGGCGGAGCTTGCAGTGAGCTGAGATCTGGCCACTGCACTCCAGCCTGGGCCACAAAGCGAGACTCCGTCTCAAAACAAACAAACAAACAAACAAACAGATTAAAAACAAGTAACAGTACCATTCCTTCTTTTCTACCCCAACCCTTTCACCATCATTGTTACCGTCCTTCCTGAATCATGGCCAAGTATGGCAACACCCAGTCTCCTAGCTGTCTAATTTCCGAGGCAGAGGAAAGCACCTGCCCTACAGCCTCCCACCACCGTGCGGGCCCCCTGCTAGGGACCTCTCCATCGTTCTCTTTTGGCACGGTTGCTAAATGGTTTGCTCAGCAATGAAAGCATTTTCTGTACAGCTGAAGATCCCATATTTGGAGTTTAAAAATCGGGGGGAGGTGAGTAGCTCTCCTGTCTAAAATGGCGCCCGTCTCATGTGCTCTTTTGGGTGGCAGGCGCCACTTTGTGTCTAACCTGAACCCCGGCTTTGTGGGGGGCTGCCTTGTTTGAGGCTTAAAGGCACAGGGTGCCTCACAAGCTGCACCTTGTATCAAATGTGGGAACATTCAGCATGGGTCAGAAAGGGGCTGTGGGCTGGCCCATTGACTCTGATTGTGTGTGGGTGAGGGAGAGACCAAAGACTGAGCTCTGTCTCCTGCTGCCAGCCTGAGGAATTCACAGAGAGGCAGAGAGAGCTTGGCATTTACTCCAAAGCCCACATCTCCCCAGTTGCCAGCCAGCAGAGATGTGGCATGTTGATTTCATGTATTCGCTTTTCTTCTTCCCCTCTGAGAATGCTGTACTTGCTTCACTTTTTTTGTTAAAAAAAAAAAAAAAAAAAGGAAAGTGAAGTCAGGCTGCCTTGTTCACACGCTCAGAGAGCCCCTGAAGGGCAGCCTGCACCTGCCAGCTCGCCTGGGTGGCAAGCTGAGAAGGATCGGGAGCTGCCAGAGGGATGGTGTCTCGCAGCACCATTTCTATCTGATTGTTCCGTCTGTACCCGCAGTCTAAGGAACCGAGGCAGCCACGGCCACCGATCTTTCACCTCTCACCTCTGCTCCACCCCGATGCCAGTGCCAGGCCCAGCTTCCTAGGGCACCAGTTAATCATGGGCCCCACTGCTTGGGACACTGCAGGATGCAGCCCAGACTTCTCATGTGCCATGCAGGGCTCCACAGGGTAGCTCACTTTGACCTCTAAGCACCTTCTGTTGCTTCAGTCAGACCTGTCCCCTCCCTGCCTCCCGAAGTTACCACACTCACGCCTTTCTAGGCTGGCCACCCACTTCAGAAAACCCTTCAGAAAACCCTTCTGGAAGGCCAAGGGACAGCTCGGTGCCCATCCTGCCACGGTCTGTGCTCCGTGCGTCACTCTGTTCTGGGCTTCTCTAGCTGCAGTCGTGAGTGGGGGTAGAAGGTGGGTCACTTCAGCTAGATCCTGAGCTCCTTGAGGCCCACGCCTTGTGCTCAGCTTTGTGTCTTCCATGGGTCCTTGTTCCACGTCCTCCTGTCTTGAACAAGCCAGCACCAATGGATGGTGTGCTAATGGTGAGAGAGGGAGGAGGAGGGACGTGTTCCTAGAGCTGCCTTCCTGAGGCTGCTCTACCACCTTCATCCTAAGATAGGACTAGATTACGCTGCATCTCCCCACGCCAGCTTCCTTCTTCCAGCCTGTGTCAGGTCACTCAAGGCCATCTGGGTGATGACTCGCCTTTCTCATTAGCAGTCCAGGAGCACTGCCTCTTACTCAGGGTCCTTTTATCTAATGACCTCACATCAGGACATGGTATTTCAGGTTCCCCGTTGTGCTTTAAGAGTCTGTTAGCCTGGCCGGGCGCGGTGGCTCACGCCTGTAATCCCAGCACTTTGGGAGGCTGAGGCGGGCGGATCACAAGGTCAGGAGATCGAGACCATCCTGGCTAACACAGTGAAACCCCGTCTCTACTAAAAAGACAAAAAATTAGCTGGGCATGGCAGCATGCGCCTGTAGTCCCAGCTACTCAGGAGGCTGAGGCAGGAGGATGGCGTGAACTTGGGAGGCGGAGCTTGCAGTGAGCCAAGATCACACCACTGCACTCCAGCCTGGGCGACAGTGCGAGACTCTGTCTCAAAATAAAAATAAAAATAAAGAGTCTGTTAGCCTGGAAGATTCTCAAGGGCAGAAACTGTTTAGAGTCCAAGGGAGTGTGGAGCATGGGCTGTGAAATCAGTTTTCTTTTCTGTAAAATGGGGATAATAGGGTATACCTATCTTGTAAGGTTGTAGGAAGCTTGGTTCCTGGGGTATATAAAGACTTAGACGTCAAAGTTGCTCTCATGATTCTGATGAATCATAAGATTCATAAGCTGGGTGCCCTGATGGGACTTCAGTGTAGCTTTGCTCAGGGACTGACAGGTGTGAGTGACTTCAGTGCCCTTTGACAAGTGTGACCAGAGGAGGCAGAACTGTTGCGTTGTAGCCCCCACTTTCTCTTACTTGCCTGTTGTTTCCCCGTACCTGCTGGGGACCCCCCAAACCCCAAGGCCCTCAGACTTCTGAGGAAGTGGCTAGTGGCACAAATTAATTTATAATCAGAAATGAAGGTGGAAAGATCCAGGGACAATGAGGAAACCATTCTGCCTGGGCAAGGTGTAAGCTGGGGAGAAGAGATGAAAAATGGTTAGGAAGCAGAGGGGGCCACCCTTAAGGGCCCTCCGTGACACCAGGTCCCCACCTGAGACTGGTAGGATCAGCCCCTCCAATTTGTTCAGTCTCATGTCCTCAGACTCTCCTCACATCCACCAGCTCTTTTAATCCCCATGTTAAAGAAGAGGAAACAGGACCTCAGAAAGGCAAACTGCCTTGCCCTTGATCACACAGCTAAAAAGAGCTCAAAGTGAAAAACAGGACTCTTGACTCTTGGTCCAGCTGGTAAATGATCTATCCCTGAATCAAAGAAGGAATATTGTGAGAATGAAGTGGCAGCCGTGGGCCCCTCAGGAGCGGCCAGGTGAGGCTGCAGAGGACAAAAGGCATTAGCCATGCCAGTCAGGCAGTCCTGGTGCTACATCAGGAGGCGACTAGACATCTGCCCCTTCATCTGCAGACAGCGTCGGTGGGGCTGCTGCGCCGAAGCCAGAGTAGCTGCTGGTGGCTGTAATACACACTAGCTTTTATTGTTGGGCTCCCCATCTGAGTTGGGAAAGGGCTCAGGATGGTAAAACCACTGCAGGTTCCTTTATTTATTTATTTATTTATTTTATTTTATTTTATTTTTTTTTTTGAGACAGAGTCTCGCTTAGTCGCCCAGGCTGGAGTGCAGTGCGCGATCTCGGCTCACTGCAAGCTCCGCCTCCCGGGTTCACGCCATTCTCCTGCCTGAGCCTCCCGAGTAGCTGGGACTACAAGCGCCCGCCGCCTCGCCCGGCTAATTTTTTGCATTTTTAGTAGAGACGGGGTTTCACCGTTTTAGCCAGGATGGTCTCGACCTCCTGACCTCGTGATCCGCCCGCCTCGGCCTCCCAAAGTGCTGGGATTACAGGCGTGAGCCACTGCGCCCGGCCTGCAGGTTCCTTTAAAGTAGGGGAGCTGCACTCAGAATGGGAGAGCTCTCACCTCTGGGAGGCGGGCCTGCCAGGGAGCCAGTGAGACTGCAGGCTCACCAGCACAGGTCACCACCAGCACAGGTCACCACCACAGCTCTGTGATGAGGGTCTGAAAGTCCCTCTGGCTGGAATTAATGTCCCCCTCTCACGATGGCCATGCCTGTTGTGGTAGCTCTGTGTCTGCCCGTCTGTGCTGCCGTGGTGATTAATACCCTCCTGTCTTCCTAACTGGATTGTGGCTGCCTGAAGGGCAGGGAGCCCCACTTCTCATATCTGTTTCTTCAAGGGCCTGACCCGGGGTTTAGCACACAGTTCTAGGTGTGACATGATACCTGCTGGGATCCAGGAAGGACTTTCCACACCCACAGCCCCAGGTAGGACATGAATTCGTCCATCCAGCCATCCCTAGTGAGCGTCTCCCAGAGGCCAAGCCCTGTGGTAGGGGGTGGGGTTACAGAACCTGGTAAAATGTGGCTCCTGCCCTCCAGTGCTTTCAGTACTCTCTTCCTGAGCGACTAGAAGGGTAGCAGAAAAGAGAGGTGGGTTCCCCACTCGCAAGTCTTCTAATCCTCATCATTTGCAAAATGTGGTATCCCGGTCGGCAATGCAGACTTCTGCACCAGCCCAAGGGAGGCTGCCCAGTTGCAGTGTTTTACGGTAGGATGTTCCCAAGGCCCCAGCAAAAGCATTCCTCCTGCTGTTTCTCTGACCTCACGGGAGAGCACCCAGACAGTGGCCAAGAGCACCCCTACATCACTCTTGGCACAGGCGGGGTGAGGAAAGGCAAGGTAGGACCCGGCTTCGTCCACCTGCCCCTGTCAGCCTGCCCGGGGTTCCAGCCGCCGCAGCGTCCCAACCGAGAACGCGGGGGCAGGGGTTCGCGCAGCTGCAGGAGCCTGGCGGAGCCGCGTGTGTGCGCGCCCGTGCGTGCGCGCCGAGGGGGCGGGGAGGGCGGCGCGCACCCCGTGGAGGCCCCCAGCGCTTTCCGATACCTCGCGCATCCCTGCGGTCCCTTCTCCCTGTGCGCCCTAGCCAGACCCACGTGTGCAAAGGCATGGGGGACGTGTGTGTGAGAGAGAGTGTGTAGGTCTATCCGGGAGACCGCGTGCCCTGGCCGGACAGGCCCCCACGTGCATAGGGGGCGGCGGCCAGCTCGACAGCGGCCGCGCTTCTGTCCCCATCCAGTCCTTCTCCCCAGACCTTTCCTCTGGCTTGCTCGGGCCGTGGGTACCTCCAGCCATCCCCCTCCTCTCGCCGCTCCCTTCCTCGGGTAAAAGACACCAGCGCTTTCCGTTGAAGGTTCTGGTTCACCCCTCAGCTGCAGAGCCCTTGACATTTAGCGAGGGTTCGCGGCGCACTTGTTTAGGCACACAGCAGAACGCTAATCCCATTAAAGATAGTGTGTCAGTGGGGAGGGGGTGGCTCCCCAGCGGGGCCGGGAAGGCCTCGCGCCCATTGGTCGAATGCAAAGCAGGGGGCGGGGCCGAGGGCCCGGGGAGGGGGCTCCAGGCGATTTCAGAGTCGCGAGTCGGGGCCGGGATTTCGCAGGGAAAGCCCAGCGGTTGCAGCTGCGGCGGATCCCTCGGCACTGTCCGCCGCGCGCCGGGGCAGCCCAGGGCCGGCGGCAGCTCCGCAAAGTCGCGCAACGAGAGGAGGCGGAGCGCCGGCCAAGTGGTGGGGCTCAGCGCCGGGGCTGGGCTGGGCTGGGAGAGGTGTGCCCAGGGAGCCTGGATCCCGGTGCCCTTCTGCCTCGCGTGGAGCGGCCAGTGCGGCTGGAGGCGAGCTGACGCCCTGGAAAGAGAAATCAAATTGCAGCTTCCCCAAAGACTCTGAGTTACGCGGGCGAGCCGGTTCCCGGGGATCGTTCGCGAGCGCGCAGACAGCCGCGCCGCGCCGCAGAGCCCTCCCGGGCCCGCCGGCCAGGAGCGGGGAGCGGTCCGAGAGGCAGCAGCCCCTGGGCGCGGGGTTCGGCCGCGAGTGCGCCCCGGTGCAGAGAGGGGGCGTGCAAGGCTCCGCCGGCCCGCCCGCAGCCCGCGCCCGACTTGGGCGCCCCCTCGGTCCCATTCTGGGAGCGATGCCCCCCGCTCCTCGCGCCCCCCGGGAACGCCGTGAGCATGGAGAAGTCGAGTAGCGAGGATTCTTCGATCCACCGGAGTCCATCTTTGGACAGCAAGGACTCGGACTTTGCCAAGCCGTCCACCTCCGGCCGCCCGTTCGGCCGCGGCTTCACGGCCGGCGCCTTCTACGGCACCGCGGGCTCCCGGGGCCAGAGCCGCGCCGAGGCCGGCGTTAAGACCGACAAGTACAATGCACCCAAAGGCAGCAAGTACGTGGTGTTTTACCTGGACCTGTCCTTTGTGTTCCTCCTAGAATTTAAGAAGTGCAACATGGCCAGGGGCTGCCTCTGCTGCTTGAAGTACATGATGTTCCTCTTCAATTTGATATTCTGGGTAAGTCCTTCCGTTTCTCTCTCCCTTTGCCGTGTTCTCCTCTTGGCTTACCATAGCGTGAATCCCCTCTCCCTCCTCGGTGCTGCATTGCTCTGCTCTCTGCACAATGGCAAGTGTGCTTTTAAAAAAATTGCCCCCGCCCCCCCTTTCATGCACCTTTTGTCTTTCCTTTCTCCCTCTCTTTGGTGGCTGAATGGGAGCTCCAGCTTGCCTGTCTGCAGGAGAGACTTGCTCTATTCCTAAGAGGCTGGCAAAGTTTGGCACCACCTCCTTCCCCTGTAAGAAAACCTAGGCTGGAAGTTACTCCGACTGGGCAGCCTGCAGTAATGGCTGTGGGGTCAGAATTTTTAACAGCTGTGAGCTTGAGTTGGAGATGGGCACAAATGAGGATGTATTTCTGAGTTTCTTCTTATATTCCTGCTGAATGCACAAGAATACAATCTGCAGTATTTTATGGGAGTGGGTTGGAGGGGGGCGGGGTGTAGGGGCCACATCTTCCCACTTTTTTCAGTGAATCCTAGGAAAAAGAGGAGGAGCCCCTGTCCCAAGCCAATGGACCTGCTTGCTGGTCCTCAGATATGCTCCCGGGTCGGGGCCTGGGTGGGAAAGGAGGGGTGTGAGGGCATGCTGCCATCGGGTGGCTGGCTGCTGCTTTTGAGGGATTGCAGTGGACTGGGCAGGGAGCTGACTGGCCACGTGCTTCCAGGTTCTGGGAGCCCCAGTGGCCGGAAGGGAGAAAGGGAGACAAGCAGAGTGCCCATGTCCTTGGTGAGAGGCCCTTTTTTAGAGGAGTTATGAATGGGTAGGGCAGCTGGGAATTGCTCTCTGTCCTCTGTGTGACTCTGGAGGCTGTGCGCACATATGTGCACGTGCATAAGAAATACTGGTTAGGAAAATTTGAAAACTTAAATTCATCTCGAATCGTTCCTTCATCCCAACTGCCGTCTCTGCCTTTCTTCACCCAAGCCCTGACATAGCACAGATGTTTGGCTCTGTCCCAGAGTCTGTCCTGCCCGCTGGAGGCTGTCAGCTGCCCACTGCCCGTGGTCCAGGAGGAGCACTGAGGGCAGGAGAAAGTCATTCAGAGTGAAGTCAGGAAGAAGCAGTTGTGCTGAAGAGGCATTCAGCTTTTGTGTGGAGTGATCCACATGAGCTGAAAAACTTTTTAGGGTGGGGGTGTGTGTGGAGGGGGTGACTTTCCCATAGAATTGCAAGCACAGGAAGAAGACTGGGCTCCAGTCTTGGTTCTGCATTAGCTTCTTGTGTGACCTTGGGCAAATCACTTGGTCCCTGAAGGACTTGGCTTCCTTTCCAGTCCAACAGGGACTGCCGTGATGGTCTCCCTCCTTGTCCTCACCTCACTGGTTACATGCCATCTGGGGTGGGGGCAGGCATCCTCATCTTCTCTCTTGGGGAGAGGAGCCCCCTTCCCTGCCTGGGGCGTGGGCTGCTTTTCCAGAGACTGGTCTGAGATGACTTGAGTTGGAGTCCCCTAGTTGTCACCGTGCGTTGGACCCTCCAGCCACCCTATTAGCATGTTACCTGTCATGTGCCTAGAGTTTTATGGAAGCTGGGGCAGATAGTCTCATTCTTCTTCTGGTGGCGAGCACCACTGGAATGTCTCTGGCTGCCTCGTGGGCCAGTGCCTCCTGGTCCTGTGACCCGTCTGCCAGCATCTGTCAGCCAAGTACTGGTGTGTGCTTCTCTGGTGCCTTTGGACTCACACGAATTCTGTCCTTTTCATTGTTCACAGCTTCCTTCTCCATCCTTTTTTGTAGTCTCAACTTACCTTTTTGTTTCGCCCCACCCTGCCTATATTAAGCCTTATTAGGAAAACCCTGGGACCTATATCCGCACTCAGCTGCGCTCGCCCCTCCCCACCCCCACCCTGCCACCTGCTGGCCGGAGTTGGTATAACTGCCTGCGGTGCCTTTCTTCTCCAGGATGAGCCCAAGCTGGTTTGGGGACCTCCTCGCTGGCTAGTACAGTGATTTGTACCCTGCACATAGTAGGCCCTCATTATATGTTTGTGAGTGAATGCATGGAGGCCCAGAGCTGTAAATCCACAACATGTTGTTATGTGGTAGTAGCTCCTGAGTTCCACTTGATGGGGAAGAGAAGTTAGATCTCACGCTTGCCTCTCTGATAAAGGCTCTCCTTAGCTATGGGATGACAAGCGATTCTTCCCATCTTCCCTTAAAAACTTGGCAGAGGTTAATGAGCTAGTTGGTGAAATATTTTGTCTTTATGGTTGATAGCGAGAGAACTTGCTGTCTCTTCCTAATTAGAAGGTACCGATTACACTCTCTTACCAGGCTAGTTGTTGTTCTCTCCTGGGTTCTGACTTTTCTGATTACTTAATATTTTCAGGATTCCCATGACATACTATAAGCAGGGAAAAATTGAATCTCCAAGACCCACTTCTTGTATGCTAGTAGCAAATGAGATGATGAAATAAGACATAGACCTTAGGTAAGATGGGGAATTTAGCAGAAGAGAAGTTCATGCTTGTGTGTAAGAGTGTTTGCCACTGTATTTTTCGGGAGGTGGAGGAGCAGGTGCAGCAGGGTGTTGGCCAGGATTTGGGGGTGGTGGGTCATTGTGCTCCACTCAAATGAAGACTTCCTGCAGGCTGGTGCTTGGCCTGATCCTGGGGAAGGGGCAGAGGAGGGAGCAGAATGGGAAGGGAAAACCTCAAAGGCAGGTGGGCTGTTGATGAGTCAGGGTTCCTGGGGGGCCTCTGCTGCTGTCTTGTGCAGGGGGGAAGGGGAAGCATGCAGGCTGGGTCAAACCCAGCCCTCTGGGACCAGGTGCAATTGTTAGGAATTTTGTAGCCTTAACTTGTAGTCTTGTGGCTCAGATCCAAAAAGGAGGCTTTTCTGAAGCATTAGAGTTGAACTGAGGCCTACAATCAATAGATAGAGCTCTTCCCATAGATCCCGGAGCCTATCTGGCATTTCTCCGAACTCACTGCTGCCGCCACCTCCCTCCCCGCCCCCCCTCCCCCTTCCCCTGTGCCTCCGAGCGCCTGGGAGGATTCCCACGTGGAGGACAGGTGCAGCTGTCGTACACTGCAACCCTTCACAGGCGGGCATGGGTTCCTTACCACTGGGTGGAGCTTCTAGGGTACTAGTATTGGTGAGGGCTGGGTGACGTCACTGGGGGTAGGCTGGGAGGTGGAGCCACACAGCCTGTGGTCCTCCTCCTTACTAAGAAAAGGGCAGGTGCCTTACAGGCTGCTGGGTGCCTGCCTGCTTGTAGGGGTCCAGGTCTGCTCCTGACACTGCAACTTCAACCAGACAGTGATAGCCATGTTGGCAACCCAGTGCACTATGGGAATCTGGGGCCACCAGGAGGGCAGCAAGGTGAGGGTAGAGGAGAGGGCAGTGGTCACTCCTGACTGAGTCCCATCTCCTCTTTGTCTTCTGCATCCCCTGTCCCGACTCTCAGGACTAAAGACAATGCTGGCTTCTAGGTGGATAGGGAATAGGAGGCTTGAATTGGGACAAAAGTTTCCCCATACTGAGGATCCTGTTCCCCAGTAAGCAGACTCACCCTAAGGGATTTCTCCCAGCAGTGAAAACCATCTGGGCGTTTTCCTCAGTCAGCCCCATCTCTGGGTCCTCCCAGGGCCATCTAGTAGAATACTGGTAGTAGAGATTAAATGATTCTAAGCCCCTCCCAGAGGGCAAATGAGGCTCAGAGCTTCAAACTGTGAGTAGAGAAGAGAGCATGGGGCTGGGCTGGAAAAGGGACCTCTGAATGCGGGGGTCATGGGTACCCTTCCTGGAGCAGCAAGTCCTGATCCCGCCAAGCTCCTCCTGACCCAAATTGAGTTCCTGTCTGATGTGGGGGGCGGGGGCGGGGCTGGGGCTGCTGGCATAATTGCTACTTAGGATAATGGTCACTTTTCATGCTTGCCAGCAGAGCTGTCCCATCACTTTAAATTATGGCTGGCAGAGCAGTGACATTCTGGCCCATTGGAAAGCCTGTTCCTTGTGGATCGCTCCCGTAATGAAGGCTAATTAGCTGAGGAGGCCGTGTTCAGCCAGCCTGCTGGAACAGGGGAAAGGTTGGTGCAGGGTGGCCCCGGGCAGACTGCTGATGGGGCCCTGATTAAACTCCCTTAAGTGAGGTCAGGGCCCTCGCAGACGCTGGCTGCCTTGGGGTGCAGGCAGCGTGGTCGGGCTGTCCAGCTGCATTGGTGGCACATGCTCAGTACTGGCTCGGCCGTGTCACGAGTGCCTCTGTAGGCTCGGGCTGTGGTGTGTGCGCGGTCAGTGTTGGGTGGCCTGGAGTGTAATGAGGAGTCTGTGGGGTGCCTTCTGTCTGAAAACAGCAGTCGCGAGTGGGCTCAAGGGTCCCAGCAGGGAGCTTGGGTTCAGACCTGGCCTCACCTGGCCTCTCCAGGCAGAGGAGACACAGGGTAACCTGGGCAGCAGGAGGCACTTAGGGCCTTCCCAGAGGGCTCAGGTGTGAGGGTTCAGGCTGTCTTCCTAGAGGGCTGCGACAAGTAGATCTTAGGGTGGGTCAGGCCTGCCTCTGCTGGGGGAAGAGGGACAGGTGCGGGGCCTGGCAGACACCCCGAGACTCCTGGAATGTGGCCGTGAGGGAATGCCAGGTCTGTGTTCACTTCCTCTCCACAGCATTAAAAATTAAACTTCCTTGTCTTAATACCTATTTTTAAATCTTGTCAGAGCAAGCATTGGTGTCAATCAGGAGGGGGTGGGGAGGAGGCGGGTAGAGAAGAGAAAGTCCCGGTTGAAACAGGGTAAGCAGCTCTCTCTAGCCTGAGGAAAGGGCCGCTGGGCCCTCCACCCTGGCCGGTGAAGAGCACAGAAAACACCTTCCAGCCTCTGCCCCAGACGGAGAGGCCTCGTCCTCCCCTGTTCCTACCTCCGTGCGCCTGGCTGCCCTTGGCCGAACTTGGTGGCAGACTCTGTGGCCAGAGGCCTTCTGTGGCTCATCAGGGTGCTGGGGTCCCAATTGGGTCCATTCACTCATGCCACAACTATTTACTGAATGCCCGCTCGGTGCACAGGATCCTCCAGTTGGTGAGAATGGGCTGACTGGGCTCACACAGGGCAGATCAGTTTTCTCGTGCCAGGAAGTCGTGGAATGGAGAGGTCATCTGGCTCGTCCTGCGCTGAACATTTGAACACAGGGCTGCCAAGGGAGAGGTGAGAGCATTCTAGGGTGAGGCAGCAGCAGGCCTGCACCCAGAGTCCTGGTGGCCTGACTTGTCCTTTCCTCGCCTCTGCGCCCACACAGCTGCTTTCTGACTCTCCTGCTCTAAAATGTTTATTCCCATCAGAAGGAGAGGTGAGAGAAAGAGCCTTCCTTTTTTTTTTCCCTTAGTTTGAAAAAAAGAATTCGTGAATCCTGTGGCCTTTCTGTTTCTTCCACTGAAAGGGCTGGCAGATGCTCTGTGGCTAGTTGAGCACCTGCTGTAAGCCGGCCCCTTGAGCGGCTCAAAGTTGTGTGAAGTCAGACACATAAGCAGATAATTACAGTTCTGAGCAGTAGCTGCTTAATAGAGCTCCTTAACGGAGTAATTAATACTGCTTAATAGAGACAAGGTATAGAGATAAGAGAGTAGAGCAGGTGACACCTGGGTTTTGAAGGATGAATAGGAGTTTGCTGATTAGATGAGACTAGGGGCTCCAGGGCAGAGAGAAGGGTAGGAAGAGAGAACATGTTAATCCAGATCCTATGCCAGGGGAGAGCTAGCAGCCCAAGGGGGAGACGGCACCTGCTGGACACACGCGATGGGCTGAACCCAGAGAAACAAAGGGTCGTGCCAGTCTGGTGGCGCCCTTCAGGAGTGGCTTCAGGGGTGGAGAGTTTAGAGTGGGTTCTGAAGTTGAGGGGCTCTGGCCTATGGGAAGGTATGTGGCAGTGCCTGGGGATGCTCGTCAGTGGCTTTCCAGGGCTCCTAGGACAGGGTTCTTTTGTTTTTCTGGCACAGACCACCGTGACAGGTCTTGCTGTGTCACTTGGGCTCAAGCTGTCGTTGTAGGTAATCCAGCTTTAGAGAGATGCCCCTGTTTTCTCCCCGCTTTCCGGCTTCTCCCTTCCAGCTGTGATATGCCCGTTTATTTGGTTCCAGTTAGGAAGCTTTGAAGCCGAGCTAAACCCATGGGGCAGAGTTAAGTCTTCTGAGCCAGCTTTGTCCCTGCTCACATTTGAAAGCTAATCTGCCAGCAGAAGTGGTGGGGGGTTGGGGTCCGATCCTGGCAGGGATGTTAAAAATGGCACACGGTCAGGCGGGGGAGCAGCACAAGGTCCAGATGTGGCTTCTAACTTGACTCTTTATCTAACCAGCTGTGGGACTTCAGGGGAGGCCTGAAACCTCTTCTCACTTAGCGAGGCCCTGGTTTGATACAGATGGGGTCTGCCTCCTCTCCTGTGCACCCCAGCAAACTTGGAAGGCTCAGGAGAACTGGAGAAGCCCTGGGGCAGGGGAGGCTGCAGAGTGTCAAATCTCCCTCGCAGTGTCTAGCTTACTGCGTCAGGACCACGCAGAGAGGCCCTGTTTTAGTGGCCGGTGGGCTGTGGGAGACCGGCCAAGGAGAAGGGGGACAGGGCCCCGCTTTCAGGGAGCTTTCTTTCCAAGGCAGGGGTTCTTCACTAGGGTGGATGTTCACATCAGCCGGGCAGCCTTTACATGAATAAAGTGCCTCCTGAGTGGGAGCCTCCAGAAGTGAGGGCTGCGTCTTGAAGGCCTTCCTTAACCTCTCGGTGTCTAGGTTTCCTCACCTTGGACAATACCACTTCCCTACAGGGCCGTGCTGAGGCCCGCAGGAGGTGCTGTGTGCATGATGGGGGTCTACTGCTTAGCAGGCTGCCTGGCACCTCGGACTTCGTGCACAGGAGCTGTGGTTGTTGGTATTACGATGGTTTCTGCAGTGAGAGCCTATGAACAGGAAGTTAGTGCCCATGGGTTGGAGTGTGGACCGCTCGGATGACAATGCCAGGCAGGGCGCTGGAGCCCTGGGAGGAGCCCCAGGTGTCCCTCGGGCTGGGGTTTGTTCTGAATGTCTTCAGGCCTTTGGAGTCGGGAGAATGGGGGCAGCTGGGAGGGCCGGGGAGGTTTCCTGGAAGGAGAGGTGTAGGTGGGGAGAAGGCAGTGGAGGAGGATGTGGTCTCTGACCCCAAGGCCTGCAGCTGCACCTGTCACATTCTACACACACCTCTAGACCTCCCAGAAGGGGCAGCCCCACATACTTCTTCTGCCTCCCTTTGTCCTAGGCGTGATGAATGGGGCCTGGACCCAGCCAGCCGGGCTGGTGGTCACAGTGCGGGGCCCGCACAGGCCCTTTGGTGGATGTTGGACCCCACTGGGCAGCTGGCTTGTGACTTGGGCTGACCAGGACACAGCACACAGAGCTCCAGGTCCAGGTCACTTTCCCAACCAGAAACACCGTCACGTAAAATAAGTGACAGTTGTAAAATACATCATATGTAAATTCATGTACTTAAAAAAATTATAAAACAAACCTCTACCCACTTAGAAGCCTACTTTATGAAAAAGAGGACTTTTTATACCCGGGAGCCTCTGTGACCCCCAGCCTCTCCCTGAGAGAGCACCTTTCTCCTTGAATCTTGTGTGAAGTGCACTCCATGTATATCAGCATTCTTAAACACCGCATCATTTAGTTTCACTGATTTTTAAACTTTTGATAAACAGAATAATTCTGAATGTACTTTTAAAAATTCAGTGTTGGGCCAGGCGCAGTGGCTCACGCCTGTAATCCCAGCACTTTGGGAAGCCGAGATGGGCAGATCACGAGGTCAGGAGTTCGAGACCAGCCTGGCCAACATAATGAAACCCCGTCACTACTAAAAATACAAAAATCAGCCAGGTGTGGTGGCACATGCCTGTAGTCCCAGCTACTCAGGAGGTAAGGCAGGAGAATTGCTTGAACCTGGGAGACGGAGGTTGTAGCGAGCCGAGACCACACTGTTGCACTCCAGCCTGGGTGACAGAGACTCCATCTCAAAGAAAAAATAATAAAAGAATAAAAATTCAGCGTTATGTTTCTGGATTCATTCACGTTGGTAGTTGTGGCCAGAGTGTACATCTTTTCACGGCTCTGCAGTATTTCATTACCTGAATGTGCTGCAGTATATTCTTCTGGTGACGAACGTTTGGGTTATTTCCTCTTTTCTCCAAACACTTCTGTAAACAGTCTTGTATAAGTCTTCTGGGGTACATGTGGAAGTGTTTCTTTAGGACAGTGTTTCTAGAAGTATCTGTGGTGGAGGACCGTCTTTTAAGTTTTTAGTTCTCAGAGGCGGTCCTGCTGCACGTGACTAGTACACGGTTCAGAGCACACGTGACTCACCTGACGAGCTCAGCTGTACCTGAGTGAGTCAGCTGATGGTGCTCTGGGATGTTCTGGCAATGTCAGATTGCTGTAAAAGTTTCTAAGCATGAAGCAGTTCCATGGACCACACGTTGAGGTGCACTGCTCTGGGTATATAGGAGGAGTGTAATGGCCCTGTGGAGCTTCAGGATATGTACCTGCCACCTTTCCTAGATAGTGCCAGATTGTTTTCCAGTGAGGATGTATCAGTGGACGTTCCCACCAGTGGAAAGTCAACGGGAAATGGTTTTTGGCATTCTCCAGTACAATGGATGTAAAATGCTATATTATAATGGTTTTAATTTGCATTTCTTTGATCACTAGTAGACATGTTTTCATATGTTCCTTAGCCATTCTTTCATCTTCTGTGAATGCCTGTTTGTCTTTTGTTCATTTTTCTGTCGAGTTGCATTTTTTCTCACAATTTTTAGGAGTTTCATTTATGTTTTGAATACTAATTTGTTGTTAACTAAATGTATTGCAAACACAGTGTGTAGCTTCCAGTTTCCAGTTTGTCTTTTCACTTTCTGCGTGGGGTATTGGTAAACAGAAATTCTTTGTTGTAATAAATATAGTCAGATTTTCAGCCTCTTCTTTGTTAGATTGTACCTTTTATGTATGTAAGAAATACATGCTATCTCATGGATGTCTTTTTTTTCCTTTTGAGGCAGGATCTCACTCCTGTCAGCCAGACTGGAGTGCAGTGGCACAATCATGGCTCCCTGCAGCCTTGACTTCCCTAGGCTCAAGCGATCCTTCCACACCAGCCTCCTGAGTAGCTCAAACTATAGGCACGTGCTACCAAGCCTGGCTAATTTTTGTATTTTTTGTAGAGGTAGGTTTTCGCTGTGTTGCCCAGGCTGGTCTCAACCTCCTGGGCTCCAGCAGTCCTTCTGCCTCGACCTTCCAAAGTGCTGGGATTTCAGACGTGCGCCCTGGCGCCCCGCTTCATGTTTACAGCCTGGTGGTAGGACAGCGCTTGTCGCCACAGAATCAATGCGCGTGAATTGTCAAATGAACAGGTAAATGACTGAAGTTGAGTTCCTGGGCTGATTTCTGGAAGCTTTTCTTTTTCTATTTAAGTCCTTAATATATTTGGAATTTATATTTGTATATAAGATGGGGCTCTGATTTTTCCTCCATAGCTCCATTGATTAACTAGTCCGCCTTTCCCCGTAAACCTGTACCTCCACCTGTGTTTCTGTGTATGCTTGGGTCTTTTCCACTGGACTGTTTGTCTGTCCTGGTGCCACACTGTCTTCATTACTACAACTTTATAGTAAGTCTCAATATCTGGTAGGGCAAATCCTTTCATCTGATGCTTTTTCAAGAGTATTTTGGCTGTTCTTGGCCCTTTGTTCTTTTGCATACGTTTTAGAATTAGTTTGTCTTGTTTCACCAAAAATCAGTCAGCCAGCCTCTTCCCCCAAACCCTTTTCATATTTTGGTTGGCCTTTCATTGAATTTGTTCATCATCTCAGGGAAAATTGCTGTCTTTGTATTTCTTTCTTTTGTTTTTTGAGATATAATCTTTCTCCATCACCCAGGCTGGAGTGCAGTGGCGTGATCTCAGCTCATTGGAACCTCTGCCTCCCAGGTTCAAGCGATTCTCATGCCTCAGCATCCCGAGTAGCTGGGATTACAGGCGTGTGCCACCATGCCTGGCTAATTTTTGAGTTTTTGGTAGAGATAGGGCTTCGCTATGTTGCCCAGGCTGGTCTCGAACTCCTGACCTCGTGATCCGCCCGCCTTGGCCTCCCAAAGTGCTGGGATTACAGGCATGAGCCGCCATGACTGGCTTATCTTTATATTTCTATTCATGAATATGACTAGTATTCTACTTATCTATTTCTATTCATGAACATGGTATATTTCACCATATCTTAGGTCTTCTTTAATGTCTTTCTGTAAAGTTTCATGAAGGTTTTATACATCTTATGTTATATAGAGACTTCTTTTTATATATTTTCAAAATTTTTTAATTTTTTGTAGAAACAGGGTCTCCCTATGTTGTCCAGGCTGGTCTTGAACTCCTGGCCTTAAGCAATCCTCCTGCCTTGGCCTCCACAGTGCTGGGATTACAGGTGTGAGCCACTGCACCTAGCCTAGAGACTTCTGATCTTCCATGCTTTGCCACCCTCCCCCAGGGTTCAGCTGAGCTCTTGTGCACACACACTGCAGACCTGATGAGGGAATGGGGCACCCAGAGATGAGGGGGTGGAGGAGCCAGCTAGCCAGCTAGTCTTCTAGTGGGTGCAGGTCAGGAGTGGGCACCAGGTATGGTGCTCAGTGCTCTTGCCTAGCAAGCGGGGTCGAGTGTCTGTCTTCATGTCCCACACCTGCCATCTGTCTTCTGATCAGAGCAGGCTTTGTAGAGGAGGCAGGCTCTCCAGGGACTATAAGAAGGGTGAAACGGAGAGGGCTCGAGGATCTGGAGGGTGGAAGATGTACAACGTGGGAGGGGGCCTATCCGGTGAAGGGATTGTGGACAAGCAGAGGGAGTGGGGAGGGTGGAGGAGGAGAAGGCAGGAAAAACATGGTGATATTGGAAGCCAGAGAAAGGGACTAATGCAAAGGGTGTTGAACAGATCTGTGGAGTGCAAGGAATTGCTTGGGTACAGCGGTGTGCTGGTTGCAGAAGACCCCTTTAGCAGTGGCACTTTGGATCAGGCGGGGAAGGGTATTAAAAAACGCCAGGTGGAGGAAGGTCTGGAGGACATGAGACTGTGGCTGGGCAGGCGACCTGGGGAGTCTGTCTGCAGGGGTCTCTAAGCAAACAGCAGTTGCTGGCGGTGAGGATCCTGTGCCTTCTGTTCTCCGTACAGTGAGGGCGGGTGTGTTCTGAAGCCTCACTCTGCCCCCCTGCCCTCTCAAGGGGGGCTTCCCCCGCTTGTTGGCAAGAGCTCATTGGACCCAAATCAGAGCGACAGCTTGTCAGGCCGATAAGCCTGGGCTCTGGGCAGGAGCTCCGTGATGTCTGAGCCATTTAGGACACTCATCGTGACTAGTCCCTGGGGCTCAGAGGCCTGGTTGGGGAGGAGGTTTGGGGACCCTCAGGAGAGAGCAAGGGTGGAGGGAGGAACACTGATGCAGTCAGAAGAGGAGCTGAGTGCACGAGGTGCTCAATTTGTTCCCATTTATGGCAGCTAAAGAGAGCTGCAACGAAGCCCCCCTCCTCCTCCTTCCAGCCCCCCTTCACCTGCCCCTTTCTCAGCCTGCCTGCTGGGAGGAGGGGAGTCTGAAAAGTGCATATTTCACAAAAGCCACTCCGTGGAGGGCTGTGGGTCTTACTTAGGAGCCGTGGGAGGAATATTGACAAGATTCTCAGCATTGCCGATTAGCTTTCTGTCTTCCCACCTAAATGGAGACTTCTCACAACTTGGGGCAGGGAGGGGCTGGGCTGGATGGCCACCCGAACAGCCTGCGGGATCTTGGGGTGCCTGGCCATGCATCCTGCATTTCTTCCCCACTCCTAGAGGTGCAGGCGTGCAGCTGTTCTTAGAAGATGCATGCCAGTTAACTCTCACTTGTGTCTGGGATCAAAGTGGCAGAGTGGAGGAGAGCAGGGAATTGGTCCCCGAGACCTGGGTTCTAGTCCCCGGCATGCCTGCTAACTAGCCATGTGACCCTGGGCAAGCTGCTTCCCTCTCTGGGCCTCAGTTTCCACATCTGGAAAATGATAGACTTGGACCAGCTCATCTCTGAGGTCTCTTCAGGCCCTGGCATTCTGTGGTTGTACATGTTTCTTTTGTTCCCTTTGTGTTTTTAAGGAGCTGATGATTATTGAGATATTTTCTCTTCCTTATCCTCATAGTAGTGTTGGTAGAGTGATGGACCAGGGATGAGTTTCTTCTGTCTCATAGGTGGGGACACTGAGGCCGGGTGAGGGGACTGGACTGGACTGACCTGGACTGCGTGCGTGCTCAGTGTGCTGGAGCTCACTGCCTGGACCGCACTGCCCTAGATTTTGCCAGGCCTGGAGCTCACAGGCCTGGAGTGAGCGGCTGCCCGCCGCAGGGCTGGGTCGGGGCAGGAGCTCTGGGGTCCAGGCTGGACGGACCCCTGTTGGATTTGCCTCTTCGGACTTCCGCCTCCTTGCTTAGTGGTGGGGGGGAGAATCTTCCGTTAGCCCATTTCCCACTTCAGGGTAGGAAGAAATGGAAGTGGTTTCTGGGCCTGGGCAGGAGATGGGGCCACAGCCACAGCAGTCAGTTGATTTGAATGCACCCTCCCCCTGCAGGGGAGGGCCCTCACGCCCGCTGAGCAGGTAATGAGGGGGCGGGCTGCTGTATTAAGCACCCTCTCTACGCTGGGGAGAAGCTCTGCACCTTATTTGACACACGGAACTGTCGGAACTGTCGCGGCTCCCTTCCTATTGTTAGAAGCCTTAATTACAGTTGTTCCAATTCCTCCCTCCAGCAATCGTCATTAGGAAGAGGGTTCTTGTTTCTTCCTCCTTCCCCCAATCCCCTCTGAACATGTCTTCGGGGCTGTTCCCCACACTGCCTCTCACCGGACTCTCCCCTCTTCACCGCGCCCTTCTACCCAGGGCAGCCCCTGATGGCCCACCTCCCTCACCCCCTGGCCCTGGCCTGCTCTCCCACCTGCTACCCCTTTAGAAAACAAACACGTACCCTTCCCACCCCCCTCCTCAAGTCTCCCCGTTAAACTCATGGCTCAAAGCCAGGGATGCTTTACCTTGTGTGTGGATTCAAGAACCTGTCCTACCCCCTTCTCTGGTAGTTGTGAGAATCCAGACCTAGAGAAGGGTGAGTGCCTTAAACTGCAAAGTACCGCACACATTTAGGGGGCGTCGGTGCACCACCACCCCAGGCCACAGCTGGCTGTGAGAAGGCCTGGGCTCCGCTGCTGCTCTGCCATTGCCTCCCTGGGACGATCTTTGACTTCAGCTTCTCCTCAGTAAGGTGGGAATCAAATCTTAATCAAACTTGCCTGGCCAACCTGGGAGACTCGTCAGTGGGCTGCAATGGGATGGTGATCCTGAAAGTACTCTGAGGCCTAGGAGGGGTTCTGCTGATTGGAATCAGGATCGCTACCTTATTTTTCTTTTCGTGACTGACTTCCTTTTGTTCTCCGTGTCTGTGCCCATCCCACCTCTCCACCTTCCTAAAGAGCACTAAAGCTGTGCAGTGGTTTGTTCCCTGGGGAATTTCTCCACCAGGCAGCCCCAAGTCATGTTGCTGACTCCTGCAGTTGCCTGCCGAGGCACCCCAGCGCCTGACACCTGGGGAACCCCACTTGTGGACTGTCTGGGAAGTGTGGGGGTAGGAGGCGCCCCATCTTTCCCTCCAGCCGCCGTTTACTGTTCTCCCCAGGCTCCGTGGTGGGTTGGGCCCTGCCTGTATCAGAATGGAGAATGTAGGTTGGTCCAGGGCACATTCCACTGGGACCTCTCTGTCTGGCTTGTTCAGGCTGTTTTCTTCTGTCTGGGGACTTACAGGGATGAGCACGAAATCCTGTGCGTCCTGGAATCGCAGGGATGCGGCTCCATGTTCCCAGAGGTTGATCCATTATCCCTGGTCGCCCTGTTTCCTTCTCTGGCCTCTGCTCCCTCCCAGAGTCCTGAGCTGGGAAGTAACCTCAATCCATGCTCAGAGCCTCCCAATCTCCACCCCACCCCGACCCCAGCCCCGCGGCCCTCTGGGAGCTGGGGAGTCTGTGCTGTGATTGGCAGGAGTTGGACAGATTTGCTTGCTGGGGCTCTCTGCCTGTGGAACTCTCAGCCGGACCATCCTGTGACTACTGAGGAAGCAGCCAGATGGCTTCTGCTGGGACCATCCAGATGTGGGAGTAGGTTTGGGAGGTGCTCACACGTGCGCACGTGGCCCCGGGTCCACGTCTCTTTTGCTCCCCTGAGATGTTGAAGCTCACACTGGGCACTCGCTGGTCAGAGGGGTTGGGGTTCTGGAGGCGGGGCTTGGGAGGATAGGGGGAGCTTCTCCAGCGTCAAGCCTCCCTCTTACCAGGATTTTCCTACCATCTCAGAGCACCCACAGATCTTCTCAAACACGTCTCCTCAGTGGGGAGGCTTATACAAAGAGGGAGATGGTGTGCCTGGTGTCCAGGTCCCACTGGGCACAGGGCCTGCAGGGCTGAGGTAGAACCCACTGGAACCCAGAGTGGCCCTAGTGAATGTGAAAGCCCATTTGTCACAGGTGTGGTCAGGGGGTGGTTCTGGCTTCCAGATTGAGCCATGTGGATCCGTAAGGGGTCACCTGCTGCCTTTCTCTGCTTCCCAAAAAAGTCCATGTGGGCTTTTTTCTCTGTAGGCACCCTGGAGAGGGGGAACCTCCTTGGCCAAAGCCCTCATCTCTAGCCTTCAGACACAGATCCCCAAGGCCCTTTATGGGGCTCTGAGGATTCTTCTGCTGGGCCCGTCACAGGCTCCCCGGGTCCTGGTGAAGGTCCAGGCCAGGCCACCACCCCAAGGGCCCACTGTCCTGGGGGAAGCTGAGCCTCCTGAGTAGGCCCGTGAACTGCGGTTGGAGGAAGGGCTGGAGAGATGAGAAGCGGCAGACTGGCTGAGAGACTGCTCCGAGGGCAGCCTCTTGCCCGGCTGTTTAATTTACTGGAGTTATTTTTCCTCATCGTTCCCTTTCTTTGGTGTTCCCAGGCTGCTATTCGTGGCTCTTTCCCTGCTGAGCTCTCTTCACGTCACTGTGTTTAGGAGATAACTGAGGAGCTGAGCCTTCCACCTGCCCTTGGGGCTCATGCCCAGACTTTGGATGCAAGGGGCTGAGGCATAGTATCCTAGGGTCCCTGATGGCAATGTCCCCTGAGTTGGCTGGAGTTGGGCTTAGATCTTGCACTCTAGGTGACTAGCAAGGGAGGTGGTCAGAGACACCCTCAGCTTCTCTGACATCTGTCTAGCTATGGAAAAATCCTGCCCAGTGTTGCTGGGAATGAGCCACTCCTTCCCTTCTGTCATGCTGAGTCTGTGGTGTCCAGAGGCCCTGTGTCGTTGAGGCAGTGGTGAGGGCCCTGTTTGGGCTCGTTCTTGGAGAGGATGGAGTTGAGTCACCCCAGACCATATTACCCCCTTTCACTTTCCCCAGGAAATTCAGAGACTTTTCCCTTTGGGAGGGGGAGAAGATGACCAGAACCCACACAGACCAAACTCCCCTGGCTTCAGCTGTCTGCTGCCTGCATCCCTTCACCCCTTCACCCCAGCATCTGATCGTCTCCCTTCCCTGCTTCCAGGCCTTCTCTAGCCTGGTCTAGAAAGTGAGACGTAGTATGGGGGAGAGAGCACGCGCTCTAGGGATGGGTGAGCTTGCTTCTCGGTGTTACCACTTCCTGTATGTACGGTGCAGAGCAAGGTGCTTAACTTTTAGAACCTTGACCTTCTCATCTGTAAAATGGGTTGATGACAAGACTACTTTCTAGATGGGTTCAAGGAGCAACTGAAACACTGTATGAAGAGATTTCAGGTCATTGTGTGGTGTGTGGTGGGTGTGTTGGGGCCAGCTGAGTTTTGCGTGGGATAATGATACCCACTGGGGTGGCACAGCCCTGCTCCTTGGCAGGACAGTATGGGATGTGCACAGATTTTGGGTGTGGATGCCTGCGTCCTGTGCTCAGCCCCCATTTTTTCCGTGGGCCCTGGTTTTCTCTAGGCTTTGTTTTGGCTTTCTTTTCAGCAGAATGAGGTGTTCTGAGTCTCCCACCATCCCCAGCTTCCTCAGGTCAGGGAGCAAAGGATAGATGAGTGAGCTCACGACGCTGAGTGCTTTGAGATCGCAGCTGAGATCAGGGAGGAAGGAGAAGGAGGGGTGTTCTGTGTTTTTAGGATGCTCCCTTGAGACTGCATGTTCAAACTAGATTGGAAACCTCTTACTGAGCTCTCAAAAGGACCGCCAGGAGGAGACCTCTGGGGCCTGCACTGGCCAGACTAGCTAGGGATCTGGTTGGCACTATGACTAGCTAGGGATCTGGTTGGCACTATGACTAGCTAGGGATCTGGTTGGCACTATGATGGCCGGGACTTCTCACCTGGCCTTCTCAAGCATTCCTGGGTGGGCCAGGGGTGATGGTGGTAGGAGCAGGGCTGGCTTCCTTCTTCAGGGCCTTGGCAGAGATGGAGTAAAAGATAAAAGCAGGACCTGGGAATGGGGAGGAGGAGAGGAAAAAGGCAAAGGGGAAAGGAAGGAGAAGGCATCGGGAAGGCTAGCACTCTAGCACTGGGGGCTGAGCCCGCTTGGCCGGGTGCCTCAGGCCCCCTCCCTTCCTCTCCGCAGTGATTAAGACATCACCAGCTGCCTGTGTTCTTAGCCCCGCTGGCTCTCCGCTGCCAATAACAAATGCATCTGGCTGGAATCTGGGTCATTAAAAAAAACCAACCTGATATTTCTCTTCTTCCTTTACCCCCCGGGCAATCCATCCTCTGGAATATAGCTGGAGCCCCCCAAAGAGAGGTCAGGAGTTGCAGAAAACCATGGTGGACATGTCAGCTGTCAGGGCCACTCAGGCAGCCAGCCAGCCACTCTTGCTGGATGTCTGTTTTCTGTTGTGTCTGAGTTGTTGTGAAGTGAAGGCCCCAAATGCAGAGCGATGTGCCAGAGACGAGGGCTTACAGGTGGCCCTTCCCACCCGTGGGCGGCCGGGGGAGGCCGGACCGTGTCGTGGCTGTGATGGGGGCTGTGTGTGTAAGCTCCAAGTTGGACAGCCTTGGGAGTCGGTCACCCTTGCCTGTATGATCTACCAAGAATGCTCGACCTCTCTAGGCTCAGTGTTGTTCCTTTTTGTGAACAGTGACGGTGACATGCAACCTGCCTCATGCGGTTGTTGAGTGGGATGCACAGGGACTGTCCTAGCACAGCACTCGAGGGTGGCCATGGCCTTAGTTTGTCACCATCATCATCCTGTCTCTGTTGAGTGGCACCTCCTGAGGGAGCTGTGTTTGCTCAGCCGCAGTACCGGCCCCCATCTCCCCGAGTGGGTCGGGCAACTGCCCGAGGCGGACCTTTTGTGAGGATGGAGGGAGGGTGCCTACACTTCCTGCCTCAGGAGCCAGGAGTCAGCCAGACAGGCAGCTCTCTCAAATGGAGATCCTCTGCAGACTATAAAGATTTGTTTGTGCATCTTTCTCTGGGGTTTGAGAATCTAGATAAGTAGAGAAAAATGGAGGGAAGGTGGAAGGGAAGACTTAAAAAGGGAATGACAGGGAGGGGAACATCACACACTGGGGCCTGTCGCGGGGTGAGGGGTTAGGGGAGGGATAGCATTAGGAGAAATACCTAATGTAGATGATGGGTTGATGGGTGCAGCCAACTACCATGGCAGGTGTATACATATGTAACAAACCTGCACATTCTGCACATGTATCCCAGAACTTAAAGTATTAGGGAAAAAAAAAAAAAAAAGGGAATGAGGCCGGGTGCTGTGGCTCACACCTGTAATCCCAGTACTTTGGGAGGCCGAGGCAGGCAGATCACCCGAGGTCAGGAGTTCGAGACCAGCCTGGCCAACGTGGTGAAACCCCGTCTCTACTAAAAATGCAAAAATTAGCCGGGTGTGGTGGCGCACGCTTGTAGTCCCAAGTTGCTCAGAAGACTGAGGCAGGAGAATTGCTTGAACCTGGGAGGTGGAAGTGGCAGTGAGCCGAGATCGCGCCATTGCACTCCAGCCTGGGCGACAAGCGTGAAACTCCGTCTCAAAAAAAAAAAAAAAAAGGAATGAATCTAGGAAGTTTCTTCAAAGAGGCCTTACTAGTAGTTACCTGTAACAGCTACCATTTCTGAGAGCTGACACCATGCTGCAACATGGCCCAGGCTCTGAACCTGTGCTACCTTGTGTCTGACTGATTCCAAAGCCTTCCGTACCCTTAACCACTATTTTGCCCTTTACTGTCCCAGGCTGGTCACAGACCAAGAAGTCTCACTGGGAGTAAAGGGCCCTCAGGGTTAGTAGGGCCCTAGGCAGATGCCTGAAGTGGGTCTAGGGTGCATGGGTGGGCACCCCAGAGGCTGAGCCTCCCCTTCCTGACCCTCCAGCGTTACATGCCTAGTCTGCGGCACAGCGTAACTCACATGTTTCGGCTGAGATGCTTCTTTGGAGCAGGCAGAGGTGAAGCTTTGTCAGTTCTGCCGCACCCGGGCCATTGGCTGGGAGGTGGAGGCATAGGAGAGGTGTGCGGAAGAATCTGATGTTGATGTGTTTTCCTGGGACCCACTGGAGGACCCAAGCCCGGGGGCTTAGTCCTGCTGCCCTGGCCTGTGGGGGATGTTACTGGTGTGCTGGGCCGGGGCTGTCTCAAAACAATATGAGACCTGTGTCCTGTGCTGCGGGGGAGGAGCGTACCACACCGCCCAGCGCAGAGGGCTCTCGGTGGGAAGGCAGGCCCAAGAAGGGCTGTCATTTCTGGATTCTTCCGTTCAGAGGACAGGGCCCGCCTATCTTAGATCTTGGGTGAGGAACCCATCGGCCTTTCCCTCTGAGGTGGTTCCTGACTCTGGGGCCATCCTTCATCCGTTGCTCTTTTCCAAAGATGCAGAGAGATATTTCAGGTCTCCTTTTATGGCTCTGTGACTGGAGAGCCCTGGAGCCTCAGCATCAGGCTGACCTTTTGCAAGCCTGCTGGCTGTTGGTGCGGGGAGGAGGGGAGAGAAGCCACGGGGACCGGGAGACTGGGTTGCCACCCTCAGTAGGTGGCCAAGACTTTCCAGGCTGTCCTGACTGCAGGCGTGGTTAGGGCAGTCCTCTTGTTGGGACCACTCTCTGGGTGTTGCACCCCATCCTTTACTGGTTCCTTCCCTTATTCATTTATTCATTCAAATACCTACTTATACTGGGAAAGACAAAAGCAAGGATGAAACAGTCTTTGCCTTGTCATGGCTAGACTGTGCAACATGTTACAGCAGTTTATTTTACATTGAAGGTAAGTTATTTTTTATTTAAATTTTTTTCTTTTTCTTTTTCTTTTTTTTTTTTTTTTTTGGAGACGAAGTCTTATTCTTGTTGCCCAGGCTGGAGTACGATGGCGTGAATTTGGCTTATTGCAATCTCTGCCTCCCAGGTTCAAGTGATTCTCCTGCCTCAGCCTCTCAGGCAGCTGGGATTACAGGCGCCGTCACCACGCCCATCTAATTTTTGTATTTTTAGTAAAGGCAGGATTTCACCATGTTGGCCAGGCTGGTCTTGAACTCCTGACCTCAGGCGATCTGCCTGCTTTGGCCTCCCAAAGTGCTGGGATTACAGGTGTGAGCCACCGTGCTCGGCCTAAAAAATGTTTTTTGAAATCGGGTCTCACTCTGTCACCCGGGCTGGAATCCAGTGGCATAATCACAGCTCACTGCAATCTTGAACTCCTGGGCTCAAGTGATACTCCTACCTCAGTCTCCTAAGTAGCTGGGACTATAGGCACATACCATCTCACCCGGCGAGTTTTTAAATTTTTCGTAGAGATGGGGTCTCCCTATGTTGCTTAGGCTGGTCTCAAGTAATCCTCCTGCCTTGGCCTTCCAAAGTGCTAGGACGACAGGTATAAGCCACCGTGCCCAGCCTAAAGAGAAGTTTTAAAGATACCTGAGCACCTAATTACAGCTTTCCTTTCGATGTTGTAAAACATGTTGTTTAAGGAATACGGGACGAGAGTGTATTGGAAAGAAAGCAGGCAGCTGCCTTGGTGCTCTGTTAGACCCACACAGGGTTCTCTACTGTCTTTTCCTGAAAATTCTTCCGATAAACATTTATTGAACTTCTACTATGCTCAAGGCACAGGACTTGGTCCTGCTAGCATGCAGAAGGGAGGGACATTGCCACAGCTACCCTGGGAAGAGGGGGGCACATGGAGGGACCCCCACTTCCTGTACACAGGGCCCTGGCTCCATCACAGATGAGGCCTGGTTGGTCTTGGGTTCGTAACTTGTACTTCCAGAGTCTGGAGTAGCAGATGCTGGCAGGCTCAGAAACCTGGTCCAGGTTGGACTGTGGTGGTAGCAGAGGGATGGGCAACACGTGCTTCCTGGGCATTTATCAGCACACGGCTCCAGGCCTAAGGCCGTCTGCCTGCCAGGCTAGTGGGCCACCCCTGGCACCTCATGGCACTGCATCTGGGTGGACTTACAGGGGTCTTGGCTCTCAGCCTCATCTCTGTTCTGAAACCCGGCTGCCTCTCCGGATGCTGCCCGGAGGTGACGCTGATCAGATGGTGTGGGGAAGCCTGCGTGACGGATGGCTCATTTTGTGTCCTGGGTCCGCAGCCCACATTCCTCCCAAGAGCATACCTGATGCAGGGCCCTTTCTCCGGTGGTCCTCAAGAAATATTAGCTGCTAATGAGGACCAGAGACCGAGGTTCACCTGTGCTGGCTTCTTCGAGTCCTTGTTCTACCATGATTTATAGCCCTCTCTTTAAACCACCCCCCAGGTCCCACCCTGGGATGAAAGACCAGCTGACCTCAGTCCTCACTGCAGGTTTGTCCTATGGCGGAGATCCAGAGGGGACCCTAAGTCACAGCTTTGGCCATCCAGACCTGGGAGCCATCACCGGAAAGTGCCTGTCAGGCTAAGGCAGAGGGGCGGGGTGTGGGCAGGCTGTGCCGGCCCACTGGGCAGGTGAGGGGCCTACAGGAGCCGAGTGCCTGAGCTGTCCTCCCCTGTCTATTAACTCCCCATTAGCATGCGTCCGTACCGTTGCCTCTCTCAGTTTGATTTATGCCACCGCGGTTTTGCTTACAAATTAGAAGCCGCTATTGTGCTAAGTCGGCTTTAAAATCGATGCAGAGTAATTGCAGTACATGGGTAGTTGGATGACATTAACATGAGAAATGTGCTGTAGTCGTCATCCTTGGAACAAACACGTCCAATTACAGTGAAATTCTGTGCCCTTTACCCGGCTGATTTGAACACAGCTCACCACCAAGGCCTCCTCCAGCATGGCCAGCCCTGGGCAGAGATCATCACGAATGGATTTGACAGGAATGGGGCTGGGGACTGTTATGTTGAAGTCCTGTGGAGATGTGGGACAGGGACCTCATTTGTTCCAAAGCCTGTTCCAACCCTCCCTGGCTTTTGTGGCATGTTTTCTATGCAGTTTGCTGCAAGGATGCATTGGACATGGAGTAACAGCCCTGAGACCATCCTGCAGTACTGCGTGTGTGCGTGTCTGTGCTTTGGTTTGTCTCTGTATCTACCTTGTTTTAGAGTGAAAAAGTGAATCTGAGGCCTGATCGTCAGCCTGCACCTGCCTCCCCAGCAGTCCCTGCATTTCCTCACCTATAAAATGGGAAGTGGAATGCTCCTTATGGCGCTGGTTCAAGTATTGAGTGAGAGACTGGGACTACAAGTGTTTTCTAACACGGGAACATGAATTCAGCCGTGGCGGCGGCAGCTTGTTAGGAGAGCGATCAGCCTGGGGGCTGACGGGGTGGCCAGGCGTCGGGATGGCATCCAGTCTTTTCTGTCTGCGTGCTGGAGTCACGTGAGAGATTTACGACAGAATAGGGATGCTGGGTTCCGTCTCCTGAAGTTCCCCGTTGTTGATCTGAGGAGTGTCCTGGGCGTCTGGACGTGGGAAAGCTCCCCAGCAGGGTCTCCTGTGCAGCCAGTGAAGCTGCTTCCTAGTCCATTTCTTGCTCTTCAGATGGATTTGTGCTTCTTTAGGTAGGACTCATGCTAGTAAAAAAATTTTTTTTTCTGAATTGATAGGCAGGAAGTTCCTCCTTCCGTCAAGGCAGAATCCTTACCGCCTTAGACGTAGCCTACTCCTTCTTTTGTTAGCTGAGACGTGGGTAGATGGCCCTTCCATCTCTCTGTGTAGTAGGTGTCAGGCAGCATCTGGTTTCCCTTGGGACCCTTGTGCACTTACAGATGAGACCGGGAGGCTGTGGGTGACCGAGGGTGGTGCTGCTCTGCTGGGCATGGTGCTAGGCGCCCTCACGGGCTGGTGAAGTGGAGTAACAGCCCTTGGAGATCTGTGGAGCGTCAGAGAGGAAAGCAGAATGCAGCGAGTCCGGCCCTCCCTTTTTCACACACGAGGAAGCTAGGAAGAGCCTACAGAAGGAAAGGGACTTGGCTGAGAAATGCCAGTGAGCTGGGGGCAGAGGTGGAATCAGAACCCAGACCTGGCTCCCGTTCAGGGTTGTTTTCCACGCTGGGGGCAGCCCAGCTGGGAGAAGCAACCCCTGAACTGTGTATCTGGGGAGGCTGTGCCCAGAGGGGCAGGATCCGTGTGGTTGATGCTGAGCAGCCTGGGATCTCCGATGAGGCCTAGCGTCTGCTCATACCCAGACGCACGTACTGCGCCAGGTTGGCTGCGTGATGGGCGGGGGTAATGACAGCTGTCGGGTCTGGTTTGACGTAAGCACAGGCCCCTGACAGATTTCCCAGTTCTGTCAGCTTCGCTTTAGCAGTGCTCTTCCTGTCTGGTAAAAGCAGATTTGTGTGAGATCGGCCCTCTTGAGGGGGTTGTGGGGGGCTGCTGCAGGGAACAGAGCTGTGGTCAGGGTTACAGGGTGGCCATGCTCCCATGGCTCATCCCCATGGGGAAGCTAGAGCTTCAGAATTCATTCAGAGGCTCATCCAGCCACTCCACTACGTGTGCAGCTGGTGGTGTGCACCTTTGAGGGGGCACAGGATCCCACAGCCGCTGCGGTCAAAGAGCTGCCATTCTCTGACAGCGGAACAGAGATAAAGACTCATCCTCACACCGTGTGGTCAGAGCTGGGTTGGAGGTAAACACAGGGAGCCGTAAGGGCACCCAGGAGGGGCACCCAGCCTCAAGTCGGGGGACCGTGGGAATGCTTTCATCTGACCACAGTACACACAGGTGAATGACTTCAGGCGAGGCCTGGCTTTTTCTTCTGGTGTCTGTATCCTTAGCACCCGCCACTCCCCAGCCTGCCCGGGGGGCCTGGAGGACTGTCTCTCACATGTGCGTGCACAGGGCAGCCTGTCCTGTGCAGTGACGGTCACAACGTTTTCTCTACCTTTCTTGAAAGTGAGGCCTGCAGAGACTGAAGGCGCTTGGAGGGAAGGTTGTCACACTCGCGGTGGGGAGTGACAGCTTCCGGGCAGAACAGGAGTCGTGCACGTGCAGAAGCGCGGGTCTGGGGGCAGCTTTCAGGCAGCTGCCAACCAAGCCTGATGCCTGTGGGATGGTGGGCAGTTGTGGCATCCTCATGGGAAGATGAGCAATGTACCCTGCACAGTGCCTGACTCATGCTTGGTTCCGGAGCTTAAGAAAGTGGGCAGACAGCCCCCCGCCCTCCACAATAACAGGAAGCCAGGGGCCCAGTAATTGCCGTAAGCCCGGGGAAGCAGAAGGGGGTTTTTTTTTTCAGTAGGTTTTGCGTATCAGAGGGTCTTGTGACTAGAGCCCGTCTTTACCCGTGGGCCACCAGGCTGAGAGAGGTGGCCTCCCTAGAGAGGTGGACAGGTGCATTCTCAGCTGGAAGAACAAAGCTATGCCAGTAGGACCCAGAGGGACAGTCCCTGTGCACTCATTCTGCCTGCTGGGCCAAGCTGGGAGCCAGCTGGGCACCGTTTTTTCTTTCCTTCTGAAGCCACAGGAAACCACACAGGGCCTGTTGATACTCTGAGCCTGACTCAGGGAGAGGGGTCAGAGTCGTGGTTCTGCTGTCCCTCCTGCTGAAGTCTATAGGGAGGGGTGACATTAGAGGGGAGACTGGGGGAAAGGAGGGGCAGGGTTGCTCTGGCTGAGTGTAGGAGGAGGAGATGGGATGTGATGGGGTGAAGGTAGGACGGTGGTGACGGACTGGTAGAGTTAAGAAGGCAGACATTTTTTATCCTCTAGTTGCACATAGCGGGAGAAACTCCTTTAAAGACCAGAGAAGATAACCTGCCATCCTTGGTCTTTGTGCTTTGAAAGGAGGAGTATTCTCCATTTGTTCACAGGTTCGAGGGGACCAGCCTGGGTATTTCTTGGGGAATGATCTGCTCTTGAAAGGTCGGATTCACATCCAAGCAGCCGTAGGGCTTACTCCTGAATCCTCTGGCCGTGAGCATTCTTAAGGGGCCATGTCATCTTTTTTCCCTCCTTCTGGGTAAAATGCTGACTGTTCATTTCTTAGGGATGGAGGGTCCTAAGCCTCTATTGGTGTGCTTGGATTTTAGGGCTCCCTCATATATGCATATGAGATCTCAAGGGTAGCCTGGGCAACGTAACAAGACCCCATCTCTTAAAAAAATTATATATATATATATATTTTCTCTTCGAAATCCTGGGCTCAAGCAGTCCTCCTGCCTTAGCCTTCCAAGTAGCTGGAACAACAGGCATACACCACTGTGCCTGGCTCCTCCTAATATGTAGTTCGAATCCTTCCCAGGAAGCCCAGAGGGTTTCCAACAGTAGCCTTGATGGTAGAGAGGGGCCAGGTTACCCTCCCATTGGTTAGTGAGATACTGAGCACAGAGAGGGAGACCTAGCACTTACCTCCATGTCTGGGCGGCTGAGGCTGGAAGTGAATCCTTGTCCCTGGGCCTCTGCCTGTACCTACACCGCACTCTGTACTGTGTTGTATCTGGCCCTCTGTGTGCTGGCAGTAAACACCACAGTGGGCAAATCCAAATGATGGTTTAGTGGTAAAAAATTAAATGCAAGAGCTGAAGCCAACAGCAATTTCAACAAACACAGGGAGACTAAGAGCCCCAGAGCAGCATTAGAAGTCATCTGCCATACGTGTGTCCTGGGCTGAATGTGTCCCCCAGGGCTGTGCAGCCTGGGTTTTGCACTGCTGGGGACCGACTTTGGAGAGCTGCTTTAACCCTGTGACAAGGGCTGGCTTCTGACAGCCCTAGGGCAGCCCATCATGGCCTGTGCTTCCTGGCCCCTCTGAGACACTGAGGTCAGACGCCTGAAGGGACAAAGCTGTTCTTAGTGGGGAGACTTCCCGTGGAGGATGAAATTTGCATTGAGTGGTTGGAGAGTGGCAAGTTAATGCTTCCTGGCAGCACCAGGAAGCCGCAGGTACCTGTGGACAGGAAAATGGAATGTGAGGGAGTGTTTGTGTGGCAGGCAGACTTGTGTGCCAGGCCCGGCCCCAGCCTCCCCTTCTCACACGGGCTCACACTCCATCTCCACTGGCCCCTGGCTCTTTCGGTCGGGCCACGTCCCCTCCATGTGAGGCAGGGGACTGAGGTGTGCTTACTTGCAGCTGGGGACTTCATGCCCTTGGGAGGCTTGAAGACAGGAAGAAGCCAGTTGGCAGTTCCCAGGGAGGACTGGTCCTGCTCGTGTGGGCTGGGCTGGTACAGGCTTGACTTCTGCCAAGGTTATAATAACAATCTAACGATGACTGGTGTTTATGTAGTACTTTCTGGCTCAGAAAACGCCTTCATATACATCTCTCATTTGGTCCTTGTGCTCCTTTTCAAGGAAATAAGAAAGGCCGCTAAAATTCATTGAGCAATTACTATGTACCAGGCACTATGCTAAATGCTTTCCATGTATTAAAAAAATACCTGGCTGGATGTGGTGGCTCACGTCTGTAATCCCATCACTTTGGAAGGCCGAGACAGGAGGACTGCTTGAGGCTAGGAGTTTGAGACCAGCCTGGGCAACATCACAAGACCTCAAATCTACAAAAAATCTACAAGAATTAGCCAGATGTGGTGGCGTGCACCTGTAATCTCAGCTACCTGGGAGGCTGAGGTTGGAGGATCACTTAGGCCCAGGAGATCGAGGCTGCAGTGAACTGTGATTGCACCACTGCACTCCAGCCTGGACAACAGAGCCAGACCCTGTCTGTTAAAAAATAAATAAATAAACTGTCCTCACACCCTGCTTTTGAGTCCCCATTTCACACATGAGGATACTAAATCTTAGAGGTGTTGGGGGGCCAGTCACACAAGCAGTAGGGGGAAGATCCAGGACTCCCCCAGGCAGTTGTTTATGAGGCTTTGTTCATGCCCTCTCCACCCCATGGGGTGGGTGAAAAAGGCCCCGCTATTGGCAGGCAGGTCTAGAAGTGAGTGCTCCTAGCTCTAGTGCTGAGCCCTGTGCTGCCTGGCTGCAGAGCAGCACCCCGCTCTCCTTTCAGTCCCAGCATGAGTTGATGCTGGTACAGCAAGATGCTGGGAGGAAACTTGGCACAGCTCCCTTCCAGGGTGTGTTGGTTTTCTGGGACTGCTGTAGCAAATTACCATACACTTGGTGGCTGAAAACAACAGAAATCTATTCTGTCACCATTCTGGAGGCCAGATGTCTGAAACTGAAGTGTTGCAGGGCCATGCCCCCTTCGAAGGCTCTAGGGAAGAATCCTTCCTTGTCTCTCCCAGCTTCTGGAGGCTGCCAGCATTCCTTGGCTTGTGGCTGCATCACTCCAATCCCTCATCTCCTCCTCTGTATACCTCTCTTTGCCTCTGTCTCATAAGGACATTCCTGTTGGCATTTAGCCCACCCAGGTCATCCAGGATGATCTCCTCATTTCAAGACCCTTCACATCATCACATCTGCAAAGACCCTCTTGCAAATAAGGTCACATTCACAGGTTCCAGGGATTAGGATATGAAGTTCTCTTTGGAGCCACCATTCAACCCATGGCATACAGCATCCCCGGCTACTGTGGGCACAGGGGACAGGAGTTGGTCCCATTTCGTGCCCAGAGGGTTGTGGGGGCCACAAATCTGTACCAGCCTCCTAGCAAGGGGCAGCAAATAGAATGAGGAAGATGAACCCCTGCCTTGGGTCTCAGCCTCAGTGGTCTCAGGGCCTGGCCTTCGAGGTGGCTTTGACTCTGAACCTGCACGGGGCGTGTGGCCCTCGCTCTGCCTTCTTTCCTTCCGTCTGTCCTCATTTCGCTCTTGTTTGGCTTCCTAATTATCTTGCTCACAGCAAATCCCATGTATTTTCTCTCCCTTGTCCTCCCGGGGTCAGATGCTTTCCCCTTGACTCTGGCCGGACCGCCTTCTGCAGCATCCCTGTCTGGGGCTTGCTGGTGAGTAGCTTTCACCAGGACCTATCTGTGTATTTGAGGGTGTGGCCAAACTGAAGGCCCTAGATTCAGGGCTGGCTGGGGGTAGAGGATGCCTCAAAGGTAGGGCTGTGTGCTGTCTTCCTGACGGGTTTTGCTGAACTCAGGGTGAGAGGAAGCAGGCCTGCAGCGGTGCCTCACACCTGCCAGGCACAGCTGGGGCTGAATGCAAATAAAGCCCCTTCCAGCCATCTCTCTGCCCAGCAGCCTTCTCTCTGGCAGGCAGGCATGGTTGCCCCAGCTTCTATTGCATAGACATCTCAGGGACCCTGCTGCTGTATGGGAAGCCAGAGTCTGACCTGGCTCCCCTGGGCTGGATACATTTGCCTCTTAAGCCCTGGGTTGGAGAGGATCCAGGGCTTGGTCGCCAATGAGAGACAAGAGCACAACGGAGCAGTGTGTAGATATTTTTCTTTCTCTTTGTTTATTCCCCCTTCCTTCCCTCTCCTCTCATCATCTGTCTGGGACTTCTCTCCACGGAGCAGAAAACCTACTAGCTGGTTGGGCCCTGCATCACTTTATGGAGGCGTCCCTGTCACTGGTCTCTCCCCAGGATTGCCCCAGAGCCTGTGTGGGCTCTGGGTGGAGATACTTGGAAGGCTGGGTGCAGGTTGTAGACATCACACATTGTCCAGGAGGATGAATGTTTTTGAAGGTCGGCAGGACCCAAGTGTAGTTTCCAGGCCTTCCTGGCATTCAGCTGGAAGAGTGGATGAAAAGACAGGTCTTCCTGAGGCAGAGTCCCACAGCCAGGCTTCCCTCTGCCTTGTGAGCCTGACTCCCCTGCCTGCATCTCACTGTCTCTTTTTTCCCCTCCCGCCTTCACCCCACCACCACCAAGGTAGTCCTTTCCATCGTAGGACAGCGCCCATAGGGACTTTTCTTTCATGTCCTGGAACTGAACATCCCTAGAAAACAGTAAGTCATTTGCTTCTGCCAGCGTAGGTGCCCACGGAGCACTCGTTAACACTTTGGGGTGTGGTCTAGAGTGGAGGTGGCGAGGTTTCCTCCACCCCTGGAGACCCTGCCTCATACCTGAGGGGTTTCCCCATGCTGCTCTGGGAACTGAGGGGTCCATGCTGGCCTGTCCCACCAACTGCCTTCAGTTATCTCCTTCCATCTGCAGTACACCCCCATTCTCATCCATATGCAGCCCCTGCTCCCGATCCTCAGTTTCCCAAGGAAATATCAAGTTGTTGGAAGGCTCACCTGTCCTTGGCCCCCCTGGAGACCCCTGCAGGGCTCCCTGGGGCCTCCTTGATCCCCATCTGGAGGCCCCTATTCAGTAGGATCTCAGTGCGTACCTTCCTGCCTGAAGGTGTGGAGATAGGGTTGGGAGCTGGGGGCGGGGGTGTGTGCTATAAAGGGCCCAGCGTGACCTACATAAACCTTCTGCCTGGGAAGTGAAGGATGCCTTTAATTGGGAACGGTGCTTAGTCGAGAGAGTGCTTGCCTGGGTGTGTAAGGATTGTGGTTTTTTAAAAATAATTTTAATTTCTCGCCAGAGAATGCCATACATTCTTTCTTTCTACCCTGTGGAGTTTCTTATCGCCGCAGAAGGCAACAGAACAGCAGGTGCAGAAATGAGAGAGGCGGGGAGAATGAAGGGAAGCGGGGCAGTCCCAAGTTCCCTAGCTCTGTGACCTTGGGCCAGGCACTACCCCTTTTTCGGCCTCAGAATTCCTATCAATTCACTTGAGCCCTAGGATACCTCTAGGCAGAAAATTCTGGTCCTGCTGCCACCACTGCAGACATCAAACATGCTCTGAGATGGGGAGTCAGTGAAGACAGCACTCCAGGCTGGACCTGGCCCTGGCCCGGACCGTCCTGGCATTAGCCCCACATCATTACAGAGAGATGCCGTGGGCAAAGGCTGAGAGGGAGCTAGTCAGATCCAGGCAATCCCAGCCTGACCATCCCATGCCCCATGCCAGCCCACCCTAAAGAGGTCAACCTCAAGGGGCAGAGGACTGAGCCAGCAGGGGCGGGGCGGGTGGAAATTCACATGGAATTGGCCAGCCCCCATGCCAGGGCAACAGATGTTCGCTTTGGAGCCTGGATGGGGTTCGCTCCAGGCTGTGGGCGGGCGGTGCCTTCAGATGATCTCCCGGCTCGGGTTACTTGTTGGCTCTGGGCAGGGCCTTTCACTCTGGGGGCTGTCTGGCCTCCAGGATTCCTCCCACCTCTGCCTTTTCACCCGCTGTCGCGTGCATGCCCAGCCAGCAGAGCTGGCCACCTTGCCCCTGACGCTCTGAGCTCCCTGTGCCTGGGCCTGGCTCTCGGTGGGGCTGTCTCTGGCCGGGGCAGCGTCTCCCCTCTCCCTAGAAGCACCTTGCTTATCCTGATTGCAGCAGTACGGTTATTTGTGCCCTTGGAGGGATTAAGAGTCTGTAGGGACTTTGCCACGGGCCTCTTCCAGAGGTCCCTTCTGTCTGGTTAGGAACTGCAGTCCTGGATTTTTCCTTTTGGTACGATTCTTATGGGCCTGAGGATGGCTAACTTTGGAAGTTAAGTGGGCATAGAATTTCCAGCTACCAAGGTGCCCTTATGACCAAGTACCCGTTCCTCCTACCTATGTGGTAAATCCTGAGAAATGTGTGCAGTTTTCTCTTAAAAATATCTTCTCTCCTGATCTCTGGCTTCTGTTAGATTTTTTTTTTCTCTCCACGGTGAGATATGTTTATTTGTAAGAATGCTTCCAATAACCAGAGGATATGAAACCAGTTTAATTTTTTTCCCCACTAAGAGATAAGAAAGAGGAGTCGGAGGGAGTGACATGGATACAGCAAGAAGGATTTGGGTGGGATCATCAGGGTGACTGAGGACCAAAAGCCTATCCCCTGCCCTGATGTTTTCCCTCTCCTGCCTTCTGCTCCCTGCATTTGGCCCATGGAATCTTGAACTAAAAGAAAACTTGGAGGACATTAAATCGGGTGTTTTCGAGGCTAGCTTTGCATCAGAATCACCTGGGAAGGTTGCAGAACTGTAGACTTGCAGTTCCCCCCCCAGCGACTGAGTGTGTTGGTCAGGAGTGGAGACTGAAATGTTTGTTTAACAGGGTCCCCCAGTGATGCTGGCGCGTCCAGCCCTCCCTGTCCTTGGAGTGGGATTTGGCGCACGTATCAAGTGCAGCCCTGGCTCTCCCCTTCCTCAGACACAGGAAGCTGAGCTCCAGCCACTCTCAGTGGGCACCTGCAGGTGTACGTTCCCTGCCTCCGGAGGCTGCTCACTCCGTTTGGGGACGTTTTAGCCATCGGAAATTTTCTTGCTGGGCCTGGATCTGTTCTTCAGAGCCACACAGAAAGATTGTCCTTTCCCTGCTTGGGGTCTGGCCTTCTCACAGGAGGACAGCTGTCCCACCCGTCCAGTCTTGTCGCCTCTGTCTACACACTCCCTATTCCTTCTCAGGCTTTTCAGGTGCCTTTACTGGTCACAGGCGTGGGGAGGAGAATTTGAGACTCTGCTGGCTAGGCCAGGGCGATTTTCTCTCTCCAGGGCCACCCATCCTGTCTTTCCTTTCTGTCTCTTTTGGTAGCTTCAGCTTGAAGCTACCAAAGCTTGAATTCTCAAGCTTCCAGGATTATGTAAATTAGTAAGGTTACAAGCACGTAAAAGTATTAAGTAGGATTTGATAAATACAAAAGAATACATGTAAGTTGCAAAGTTGTAAAAAACACTGGAATCCACCACCTAGCTGAATGTGGATTGTCACGAACGTCACCTCTAGCCCTGCTGCGTCCCTGTCCCATCCCCTGGCAGAGGGCACCCTTCTCCTGAGGGCATTTTTTTTTTTTTTTTTTGAGACAGAGTCTTGCTCTGTGGCCCGGGCTGGAGTGTGTGGGGAAAAGAAAGAGAGATCAGCCTGTTAGGGGTGGCCCGCCCCTCCAGAGTACAGTGGCACAATCTCGGCTCACTGCAACCTCCGCCTCCTGGGTTCACGCCATTCTCCTGCCTCAGCCTCCCGAGTAGCTGGGACTATAGGCGCTCACCGCTACGCCTGGCTAATTTTTTGTATTTTTTAGTAGAGACGGGGTTTCACTGTGTTAGCCAGGATGGTCTCAATCTCCTGACCTCGTGATCCGCCCGCCTCAGCCTCCCAAAGTGCTGGGATTACAGGCGTGAGCCACCGCGCCTGGCCCTCCTGAGGGCATTTTTTAGCAGGCTTTTGCCTTTTTATGTAATGTTGCTCCTGTGTTTCCCTAAACGACGCATTCTATAGTTTCATGTGCTTTTGAGCTGTGTAAAATGGTATTGTGCTACATGTAGCTTTCTGTAGCTTGCATTTTTTCTACTAAATATTGTGTTTCTAAGATTCATCCATGTAATGTTTGTACTTGTAGTTCATTCATTTTCCCTGCTTTTTAATATTTCATTATTATCAGTTTTTTGCTGTCATGAGCAAAGCTGCTTGTGAGCATCCTTGGCCGTGTACATTTCTTTCATGCACGTGAATAATAGTTCCTCTACAGCGTGCACTGGTGAAATTGCTGGATCACGGGGCAAGGAGTTTTCCTCTTTTGAGAAATGCGTCAGATCTCAAAGAAAAAAGCCATTCTGTTGGCGGGGTTGTGGGCTACAGAGGTGTCTGTCCCAGCCTGAGGAGCAGTCAGGTCTCTGCAGGGGATATTTCCAAAGCCGAGTAGCAAGAGCGAAGTTCCTTCCAGCACCCCATCTCTGAGCCCCCACAGGCTGCAGAGAATCTTTACACAGAGCAGGGATGAATGGAGCTTGTGTAAATGTGGGTGTGTAGGGCTGAGACGTCCTCGAAGATCTAATTTACTGCCCTGTTTTCCCATCCTGGAACCTCTGCCAAGTGCCTATAAAAAAGATGAAATATTTAGCCAAGATCGGGGAAGGAAGAATCAAGGCAGACTTTCACATTGGCCATGGTGCTGAGAAGGTAGTTTGGGCAGTTTTCTTCTATACCATTCCAGATTTAAATCCTGGCCATCGTTTGATTGTCTAGTTGAAATTCTATGGTCTGAATGAAATCTTTTTGTCCCCACTTGCAGGCAGCTTACCTTCCTCTGAATTTCTCAGGTGCACTTAACAGCCAGGTTGTAGTTGAGACTGTGGCCTTGAGGGCAGAGCCTTTGTGTCTTACTCTTTTGTGACCCCCTCCCTCTGCAGCACTGACCTAGTAGTAGGTACACATTAAATGCAAGCATTAATTGACTGAAGGACCCCCTCCCACCCCACGCACCTGCCTGCAAGCTGGGTTACAGGCTACTTTATCGTCTTTCCTATTCCTTACCTCCGAAAATAACATCCCAAGAGCTGTATTTCTGGGAGGCTGAGACACCTGTTTTGAAAAAGGCTTTTAAGTGCATTGTGCAGTGAGGGGCACATTCTAGGCCAGGCCTGCAGTCAGAGCAGAAGCGTGGAGTGGTCTGTGCTGCTCTCAGCACTCATTCCGGGATCAGCTGCTGATGGCAGGGCTTGGAGAAGGGCTGAATCCTAGCAACTCTACCGGAAAGAAGAAAAATACCATCTCAATATCCCAGGTTTTCTCAGGCAGCAGGAGAAGGCAGTAGCGAACAACCCAGAGGGTCCTGAGCTGTCGCCGTTTAGGAAAAAAATATAGGTGTGTGAATGAAGGAATGAGTGGAGTGAAGTGGCAGTGAGTGAACAAGAGCACAGACCCACAGCAGGCGGAAGTGGCAAGAAGCCTGGCCGGGAGCCTGGAACCACGGGGTTTGCACGCCAGCAATTTCCTTACTTTTTGGGTAAGGCATTGGGAAAACTGCCCGAGGTCTTCTCAGCTTCCTTATCTGTAAAATGGGTAAAAGCACATATGCCCCAGGGTGAGAAGATCAGAGGAGATCATGTTTGTGAAAGCTCCCACGTGCCTTGCGTCCTTGTCTAATGTAACCAGGGGCTCCGTGGATCAACAAGACTGCGTGTGGTGAGTGCATGTGTGATTCCCTTACTGGGCGGGTTTGAATTTGGAAGGTGTCCACTGCATCCTGTCTCCCACCCTCTGATGATGACTGGTTATGTCAGCTGGGGAAGGCGGTGCCTCTGCGGACTGGGCTTGTGCTGCAGCCAGAGTTTTGTGCTTTCCCTGTGAGCTGGACTGTGTGAGGGCTGATGGCTGGCTCCAGCCAGTGGCACCTTCCCAGTTTGCCTGTGTAGGGGGACAGCAGGTGCCAGTATGATTAGCTCTGGGGGCATTGGCCGAGCTTGCCTGCAACAGCACTTAATTTGGGGCAGTCCAGCCAGTCTTCTCAAATGAGGACTTGCTGAAGCCATTCCCCATGTTCCAGGATTCCCCGGGACCTGCTGCTGGGGCGGCGTGAGGGTTCCTGCCTCAGGGTTCCACAGCTCTGTCCCTGTGACTTGAGGCTGCAAACTTCCCCAGGGCTAGGGGCAGGCTCTGCTGCTGTCTCTGTTCCTTTAGCGTCCTCTGCAAGCCCGTGGTGCTTGGAGAAGAGCACTGCACCTGAAGTCAGAAGGCCTTGGTGTGAACCCCCCGCTCTGCCTCCTGAGCAGCAGCTCTGTGACTCTGAGCCAGTTGCTTAACGTCTCTGAGCTTCATCTTCCTCATTGGTGGAGAGAAGACGATAGTATCTACCTTGACGGATTGATGCAATAATTTAATGTTAATTACCATGTATCTAGTACTTTCTGAGAGTGACAAACACTTGGTAAACACTTTACAGGCATGATTTCCACAGCAAACCTGAGAGGAAGGTGTTACGCCCTTTTGCAGATGAGGCAGCTGGAGCTCAGAGAGGTTAGGTAGCTTGCCCTGGGCTGCACAGCTGGTAGGTTGCAGAGCCCATTCACTTCAGCTGCCTGCCTCTGAGGTCCGTGCCCTTCGCTGTCACCAGGATGCTTCCTCCAGTAGATAAGATGATATGTAAAGAACGCCTGGCATGCTGTTGGCCGGATCTGAGTCTCACCCAGTCTGTGGAATTTGCTGGAGATTGGGGCTTTCTGGGGACTGGAAAAAATGGAGGCGGGGGTAGAGAAGAGACTGGTAAGCCTGTGTCTGTGCTCCCCAGCCTTTGTAGAGGAATCATCGAGAGTCCAGGCTGTGGGGTATTTTTGGTAGCAGGCTCATGACTCTTCTTCAGGTTCAGCAGGAGGGAGAGGGCGGGTGGTGACGTACAGGGACATAGCTCATTCTGCAAGTTTGTGAAAAGCTCTGCAGGCTCAGATCCTGTCATCATTGGGCACCCTCCGGATTCCTCGTGCTGTGGGGCACATTTGAGCAATGTCATACAGATGTGGCCCTGCCCTGAGGGGGCACCTGGTTGTCAGGTAGAAACGGGCACGCATGTGAAATGCTTGCGAGCAGCAGCCAAGGCAGTGAGCAGTGCAGTGTGAGGGTTTGTGGGAGGGGCCACTGCTTTGAATGACTCATCAGGGAGGGCCTCCTGGAGTAGGTGAGGCTGCAGGTGAAGCGTGGGTAGAAAGTGGCCGGGAGAGAGGAGGGACTGTGAGATACATCAAAAGAGAAGACTCATCCCAAATTTGGGCCACAGAGTCATTGTATTATCCTGATCAATGTGGTCCCCTTTGTCACATTTTTAAAGTCTCCTGTGTCAGCCGCTCTATAGGAAGCCCATCACACAGATCTTCCTGGGCTTGCCTCCTGATGGCTTACGATCAGAGACAGGCTGGTGCCCACCTACGTGAAACGTGACCTGCAAAGCATTCTGTGAGGCCGTTCTGGTCCCTGTATTTCCCACCCATCCTCCTTATACCAGGGCTGCCTGTTGGCCACAGAACAGAGGGTCCCTCTGGCTGGAAGAGACCTCAAGTTGGCTTTGCCAAATTCCTTCCCTCCTCCCTCACCAAGGACACTCCCAGTGGACAGCCAGAGCCACTGCAGCCCTGTCCCACCTGAGGCAGGCTGCTGTGGAAGGGGCAGTGCTCTTAGCCCACTCTTCTTTCTCTGAGTGTGGCCTGCCCTCCTGGTTGGGCTGGAATTGAAAACCTGATTGATCTCTCTGGAACGAAGGGCAGTTTTATGAGGTAGGGTTTCAGCTTTCTGCAAGTCTCCCCCAGCCCCAGGCACAGAGAGGGCAGGGTCAGCTTGGCCCCTTCCCTTCCAAAGCCGGAGGTGGGCATTAGCTCCCTGCAGCGGTCCCTGAGCCCACAGCCAGCTGCTGCCTGCTGCGAAAGGGCATTGCCGCCACCATCTGCAGCTCATTTCCCTGGTATGAATTTTGCAAACAACCTTTTTAATCATGTTTATGAACTCAGCGTACATTTGCTGCAGGTTCAGTTTCCTGTGATGATGAAAAGCTTGGCTATAAAGCCAGCAGGTTGGGTTTCAAAATCCAGCCTCATTGTGGATCCTTCTCTACCTTCCTCTCCTCTTCCTTCCCTCCTCTTCCCTCCCCAGTCATCCTCAAGAGAAGGACTAGAATATTCCCTCATTTTCCCATGCTATTTACAAAGCAGTTTTATCTCTCTCGTAGAGAAGTTGCGTTATCCCCGTTCTACAGGTAACAGTACCGAGGGTCAGAGAGACCATGTGATCTGCCCAAGGCTCATGGTTAACAGCCACTGAGCTGAGCCTTGAACCTTGGTTCTGCCTCTGTGTCCTCTGCTGTTCCCACTCTGCTGAGCAACTTTGACCTGGCTGGCATGACAGATGCCCTGTCTGTGTATCTCTCAAAGTCTTCTCCTGCCCCACCCCGAGGACATGTGGCCTGAGCACAGTCCGCAGCTGCCACGGGCCAGCCTGCTTTGTGCTGAATTGTGGTTTGTGGCTTTTGTTTATTCCCGTGGTGCCCTTTGTGAATGTCATTGAGTTTATTAGGTCCAGCTCCTTCTCCTTTGCTAGCTAGGAAGACCAAACCCTAAGTGGTGCTGTTACCCAGACAACACTGCCGACTCCTCCATGTCTCACGGGCACGGTCCTGGCTGAGAGTTGGGGCTTGTGGGTTTAGATTCCAAAGCCAGCTATCCTTGATTCCTTGTTCCAGGAGAAAGTCTCATGCCTTCATTTCTGCACTCAAAAAATGGGGTAAAGATTCTCTCTTTAGGCCGGGCGCGGTGGCTCAAGCCTGTAATCCCAGCACTTTGGGAGGCTCAGACGGGCGGATCACGAGGTCAGGAGATCGAGACCATCCTGGCTAACACGGTGAAACCCGGTCTCTACTAAAAAATACAAAAAACTAGCCGGGCATGGTGGTGGCGCTTGTAGTCCCAGCTACTTGGGAGGCTGAGGCAGGAGAATGGCGTGAACCCGGGAGGCGGAGCTTGCAGTGAGCTGAGATCCGGCCACTGCACTCCAGCCTGGGCGACAGAGCGAGACTGCGTCTCAAAAAAAAATTAAAATTAAAAGATTCTCTCTTTAAACCCCAGTCCTTCTTGGAGCAGTAGGAAGGTGCCCTGGAAAAGTCAGCAGAGGCCATCTGACAGCAGCAGCAGATGCACTGTTTAGTGCTTGGCGTCTGTTGAACTGGGGCCACCGAAGGCCTTTCGCCCAAGGGCGTGCAGCAAATGCAGGGGGGTGGTGGGGCCGCCCTTTGTGTGTGTAACACCTTCATTCCCAAGCTGTTTCCTTGCTTCATATTCTCTCTGGTTTCCCTGAGAACATGCAGGCCCTCCCCAAAGGAGGGTCGGGTGGCCACCATCTCAGCCCACAGAGGGGTAGGTGGGTTCCCACTGGCACCCAGCATGGCGTTAGGCCTGAGGGTGCCCCAATTCATCCCCTGATCATGCCTTCTGTTTTCCAGGCCTGACTTCATCCTGGGAGGCAAGAGAGCGAGTGCACATTCCTCCCTTGTGAAAAAGAGGGAGACAGGCGAGGCATAGAGGGGTGCCTGGTGGGTCATGCGTGGTGGGGCTCTGTTGTCACATCCTTGCTGGGAACGCTGGGCAGGGGCCTGCTCGGCTGGGACTTGGCCCCTCTCTGAGCCAGGCCTGCCCATGAATGCTGCCTCCCTGACTCAAGCCTGTCATCTGAAAAGCACACGCTGGCACACCCACGTAGAGGGCGGCGCCTTCTTTCCCCTCTTGGTCTTAACTTTTACCCTCATTAACATGATCGTGATGGTGCCCGTATTCCCATTTCCGCAAGCCCTCTGTGGACGAGCGGTGTCTGCCAGGCAGCCGCCACCTTCCCCGCTCTGCTGCCCGAGTTGGACGCCAGCAAACGGGGTCAGACAGAGAGGAGCTCATTTTTTGCCTTTTGGAAGGAGAAAGTCTCTTTGCCGGGTCTGCTGAGCTTTCCTTTGGTCTGAACTGGGTAGAGGTTAGTTGCAGAGGTCAGCGCAGACAGTGGCATTGCTGGGGTGAAAACCCAGGAGTCCTGGTTCCCGTCTGCCCTCCTGGACTTATCCTTCCGGGAGGGTCATCGGAGCTTCTGATGGGGAGGGGTGGAAAAGGGATTCCTTGATGGGGAATAAAGAAGGAGCTGAGTGCAGGGGAGGAAAACAGCTGGGGATGTGGAAATTTTGAAAGGGAATAAAGCCAAAAAAACACTGACCAAATCGAGGGGACGAGGGAGGGCATTGCCACGACCAGAGGTACGGAGGAGACGCTTGACAAAGAAGGGCTAGGTATAATGAATTACCTTATTTAGTCCTCCTGTCCCTATTACTCCCTTTTCTTTCCTTTTAGCTTTTTATTGTGGAAAACTTTAAACATTCACAAAAATGGAGCACATAACGTAGAGAACCCTTGCGTAGCCCCCACCCGACCTCCACAACCTACCATGCCTTTATTTCATGTGCTTTCACCCCCTTTTGTCCTCCTGGAGTATTTTAAAGTAGATCCCAGACATTCTGTCATTTTACCCACAGCTACTTTTCCAGCTCTTTGAGGGGGGCGTTTGGAGTCCAAACGCCCCCTCCAAACGCCCCGCTGCAGGCCGTGGGAAGAGAGTGAGTTGTGTGGAGGAGGTGGGAGAGAGTGGGGCCAGGTCGGGGAGCAGCCCGGGAGCATGGTGAATGGTCCTTAAGGCTGCTCAGCCAAGGAGGCCAGCAGTCACTCTTGCTGATTGAGTGCTTGCTACAGGCGGGACATTGCCCTGGGCACTTCACGTACTCATTCCTCAGCACAGTTAAGCATGGTGGGCTCAGAAAGGTCTGGTAATGTGCTCGAGCTCACACAGCTGGGCAGTGAGGAGGCCAGGATTTGAATCCAGGTCTCAGGACGCCAAAGCCCTGGTCTTGTCTGTCGCTACACCACCGCTGGGGGTGTTAAGACACAGCTGGCACTTGAGGGAGGAGGTGTTTAAACCCAGGGCTGTCTGGCTTCAAATCTGTGGTCCTTACACTACGCCAGCCTCTCTCTACTGCACTGTGGTATTAAATATGAGCGTAATATTAACTCCTGTGATTTAACGTAGATTTTATATATCACAACAATCGCACTGAGATGGCATGGACGTTGGAGAGTTGTGGCTTGCTGGCTGTTGCTGTAATTAGGTCTGTATAAAGAGAAATATTAGCAATCAGCGAACATGACAGAATGGGGAATATCACTAGTAATCAAAGAAATCCAAATTATGCCAACAATAGTGTGCTGTTTTCTTGCCTTACAAATGTGCATGGATTTTTAAACTGATAATTGCTAATACGATGCAGCTTTCTACTGCAGCACTGGTGGGGTGTAATGTGTTAAAACCTTTGAGGAAAATCACTTTGCAGAGGGTTCCAAGAGCCTTGAAAACAGGCTTATCCTCTGACCCATGACTGCACCTCTAAGACTGCATTCTAAGAAAATAATCAGAAATGCTATCAAAGATTTTATGTGTTAGGGTGCTCATTAAGGAGGAATTTATAATAAAGGACAATTGAAAGCAATTTAGGTGTCCTACATTAGGGAGATGGCTAAATAAAGTATGATATGTGTGTGGATAAATGAGTTTGGGGAATGATTAAATGATACGGGGAAAGTGCTCACACTGTGTTGTGGTGTTTACATACTATGTATTATAGATGTGTAATTATGTATTATAAACATACGTACTGTAAAGTTTGCTCTTTTTGGTGTAGAGTTTTGAAAAACACAGTCATCTATGTGTCAATGTAATATTAAGTGAGGAAAAAATGGTATATGGTATGTTCCTAAGTTTTAAAAACGTGTGTCTACAAATACAACTTCCTGTGAGCAGAAGGACATCACTAAAGAGTGACCAAGCTAAGTGGCCCTGGAGAAGCAGCCGCATAATTTTAAACAAGCACTTTCCTTCTGGGCCCGTTTCTCCCCCGACATGCCGTGAGTGCCCTTATCCCAGTCATGGTCAGCGCGGTGGGTGTGGGCTCTGAGCCGTGACAGGCGCTGACCTTGGGTGGAGGTCCCGGCCTTACCAGTGTGCCCAGCGGGGCTGGGGAGGCGGCTGAGCACGGCCAGCCTGGGCTCCGGTGTGTGTCACTCGGCTCAGTATAGAATGGAATGCTGCTCGCCGGGGCCGTGTCCTGGCCGAAGATCAGTGGAGGGCAGAGTCCTCTCCCCTGCCCCCTCCTCACCGTCTCTGCCAGGCAGCTGCTTCGGAGTTGGGGCTCCAGCACACAGGGGGCCACTGGCCCTAGAGGAGAATTCCGCCAGTTCCCCCAAAGACCTAGAATTCCTCCTTTTCCTCCGAGTGGGGTCAGCGAATCAGGGGAGGGAACATTGTTGCTCCCCCACTCCCCGCCACCTCTGATGTTCCTGAGGCTAGCATCAGGGGTCTCCCTGTTAGGGCTTCCTCGGATCCCTGGGGGTGACGTTACTCTTAACTTTGTTCCCAGCGGGGAGAAGCCTGTGTGTGTAGTTGGTCCAAGCATCTAGAAGCTGCTCTTTCAAAGTCATGAGCTGGGTTGGGATGGGGTTGAGCTGCTTCAGGGCAAGGAGGCCCTTGCCAGCAGCCTGGGAGTGGCTCTGCCACCTGCCCTGCTCTAGGCTGGTGTGGGTGTGGTCCAGGCCCTGGACATGCCTTCTGCCTGATGCCTGGAGCCCTGGGATGCCACCCAGCCAGCCCCACCTTCCACCTCTAGCCAACAGCAAGCACAGCTCCCATTCTGTAGATGAAGAGCAACAGCCTGGACATGTGACACGGCCAGTCCCAGCTCCTTCAGTGAGTTCTGAACAGAGCCCACAGTAGAAACCGAGTCCCCTGGTGGCCAGGCTTTTCTTTCCCCTTTGTCTGCCATCTCCCTGAGGGTGGGGACTGTCCCTGCCCTCCTCTGCGGGGCCCGGCCGACAGCCCAGGGCTGCGTGTGGAGGACGTAATGGACAAGCGGAGGGCTCCGGCAGTCACTGGGCTTGACCTAGGCCTCAGCTGGAGGGGTGGCTGCCGCAGTGGGGAGCCCCAGCTCTGCCCTGAATGTATTGTGGAGCCTTGGGCGCACTGCCCCCTCTCAGGGCCTAGACACCCGCTGATCTCCAAGGGCCCGTGTCCATTCTGGTTTCTTTCCTCCCAGGATTTTGAGCCATGCTGACTGCCAGGCATCGTGTTTCCCTCTGGTGGCTGCACCGCACCTCACACGTGTTCCCTACTGTGCAGAAGTGACGTGTGGGCCTGTCATAGAGGGGCCCTGTGGCAGGGCATCCAGACAGGAGCTCTGTGGGAGAACTGGGTCTCCAGGTCTCCTAACCAGTCTCTGAATCAGCCTGAGAAAGTTGGGGTGTGGATGGTACGTTGGAGGGATGAAGCAGCAGGGAAGATGTCATCAATGGACCTTAAAATCCAATGTAGAAAACATAACCCAATAGAGTCATCCCTGCAAGCATCATAGGATGCCTTGGTTTCCTTCGAGCTTTTCTACCACCTTCCCTGTACCCAAGTTACCCTCCATGGTTGAGTTCCCCATCTCGTTGTCTGCTGGACTCACCCATCGTCTTTCCACCACCACCATCACAGCCACTGTGTATGGACTGTCTCTCATGGGCTAGGCACACAGCTGGGTGCTTTACCACCTCACTGAATTCCTGCTGCAGCTCCAGGAGGCAGGGACTCCTGTTGCACCTTATGTTTTGCACATAAGGCGGCTCAGAGAAGTTAAGTAATTTGCTCTGGTTTCACAGCAGTTTGTGATACACCAGCTCTGTCTGACTCAAGCCCCTCACTCTTCTCATAGGGCTGCACTGATCCCCTCATCCCCACAGGGCTGAACCCTGAGCCCAGGAGATAGGGCTGTTGGCTAAGCAGCTTAGTGCACAGCCAGATCACAGCACAGAAAGCTTCAGTCATGGGGACCGGCGAGGGGGAGAAGCAGCCAGGTATCGCCCATCTGCTGTCACCCTCCCTGGCTTCCTCTGCAGGGAGGGTGACAGCGTAGGGGTTGACACCCATGGTCTGGTCTTGCCCAGGTTTGACTGATGAGGTCCGTGAAGGCTCCTCTGTCTCCTCTGATGTGGGCTGTCAGGCAGGTGGAGAGCCCAGCCTAGCTGCTCTAGGCTGCAGGGGAGCGAGAGGTGACCGACCTCAAGGCCACCACCTCTGGGAAGCCTTCTCTTGCTGTACTACCCCCTGCAGTCGTCCTGGGGTTCCGCTGCCCCCACATGTCCTTTAGTTCTGCATTCCTGGGAACCAAGGCTTACTCGCAGGGTCTTGGCAGTCAGTCATAAGCTCTCTGGTGCCTGGCACCTGGGCCCAGACTGCCCTTTCAGCTTGCCCACTGGGACTGCTGGGTGTAAGCTTTAGCAACAGGGCCTGTCTGGGAGCACTTTGTCCCCCACAGTGGACTCCAGGGTGATGGGTGCTTAAGCGATGCTGTTTTTGACCCCAACAATCTTCTTGGAGGCAGGGAGATGTCTATGTCTGTGATGCAGCCTTCTTGACCCAGACGCTTGTCTCCTCCCCAAGAGACTGCCAGCCTCATGGGCCCTGGTCCCGGTAGGTAAGCAGGTCTCGGCTGGCCTTATCCTCCCCCTGCACTTCCCCTTCTTTTTCTGGACCTCCAAATCCCCTCAGCTGTTTCCTCAAGGCCTGTGGACATCTCAGGAGGTGAGGCGTGTGGAAGCCCCACCCACTCCCGGTCTACCCCAGCCGGAAGGAGGCCACGTCCTTATTCTCTGCCAGCCGCAGCCCTGGAGCCGGGTCCCAGCCCTCTGCAGATGGCGTGAAGTGCACAGATGGGGGCAGAGGCAGCTGGTGGCGTGGGCTGGGGCCTCTGAGGAACAGTCTGGCGAGGTCTGCTTTAGGAGAACGCGCTCTCGAGCCACCTCATGCCCCACCGGACCACACGCCGCAGGCAGACAGTGAGCGCCAGTAGCAGCAGGTCCCACCAGATGGCCATCCCCCAGCCACCCCGCTAAAGGGGACCATGTGGTTGATGGTCTCTTTAGTCACGGTGTGAGACGCGGGTAATGGGGAGAGGGTTTGTGGGGGCCAGATTCTGCTGGAGCTCTGCAGTAGAGAAGGGAGGGTGTGTGGTTCACTAGGCTTGCCTGCCCCAGCCAGGCTCAGTGGAGTCGGGAGCCTTGAGGGTTTTCCCTGCTGAGGCTCTTCCTCCCCTGCTCCTCCTGGGGCAGTGGACACAGTCTCATCTCTTAGCATGCAGTGTTGTGCTGTCGAAGTTTCAGGAGCCCCTTCTGCCAAGCCTCTCTCACTCTGTGTGTTAGCCTCTTGACTCTGTGGACATCCCAGTCTTTGCAGGGACTCTGTAGCAGCCCAGCTCAGCTAGGTGCTAAGTGCTCCTGGGAGGAAGAGTGGAAGACAGGCCACCCCGTCCCCAGGTACTGCCGCACTCCCCTCCAGCCCAGGCAGGTGCATTCCCTCTGCTTCTCTCTGGCAGTGCCTGGTTCTGGAACTCAGCACTGCTCTGACCAGACCATCCAAGCAAGTGAGCAGGTGCCTGGACCAAAGCACGTTTCTTGCACCTGCCAGCCGGTGGAGCAGCCCTGGAAGGTGCCAAGCCCATTTCTGGCTGTCGGGCCTTGGCCAGGGGTGGTGCCCAGGGGGTGCAGGACAGGTGACCCTGGAACCACTCCTGGGCCTCCACCCTGACCGTGGACAGGGAAAGCTGACTCTTGCCGAGGGAGAGAAATGGTTTTCAGTGTTCTTTTTCTCAGCCCTCTTTTGTGTGCTACAAAGGAGGAAAGCAAGTTGAGTTGGCAGCCCAGGGGAAGGGAGTGAGACGGGGACAAAGTTTTCCCTTGATTTGCCGTATGACCTCGGAACATCTCCTTGGGCCTGGGCCACCTGTAAACTGAGGAGGGAGAAGGCTGCCTGCTCCCTGTCCTCTCTGCCTGGCCTCCTTGCAGTATGTTGGAAGAATCAGAGCCACCAAAACAGTCAGAAGAGAGGGTGGTGGAGGCATTTGGCTGCATCTCCCAACCCCCAACACCCTTTGCTCACAGCGCCTGGGTGTGGTAGGCAGACTGGCCCATGGCACGGAGCCATCATCAGCATGGATTCTGAATCTTATTTGTGCATTTTTGGTAACTGGTGGAGGTCTCCAGTTCCTTGCACTGAAGAGTCTTTGCTGGGCAGATTTGGGCGTTCTCCTGCCCAGCCCACTGTGCCTTCTGACTGTGGGGCAGAGAACAAGGTGGGGTGGGCAAGAGCATGCCCAAATCTGCCCAGCAAAGATTCTTCAGTATCTCCCTCTGTATTAGGCTATTCTTGCATTGCTATAAAGAAATAACCTGAGACTGGGTGATTTATAAAGAAAAGAGGTTTAATTGGCTCATGGTTCTGTAGGCTGTGCAGGAAGCATGGTGCTGGCTTCGGCTCGGCTTCTGCTGAGGCCTCAGAGAGCTTTCAGTCATGGTGGAAGATGAAGGGGGAACAGGCACTTCACATGACAAAAGCAGGAGAAGGCGAGAGTGGGGGGTGGTGTGACACACTTTCAAACAACCCAGTCTCGTGAGAACTCAGGATTGTGAGGACAGCATCAAGGGGATGGTGCTAAACAAATCATGACAAATTCATCCCCATGATCTAGTCACCTCCCCACTTCCAGCATTGCGGGTTACAATTCAATATGAATTGGTGAGGACCGGTATCCAAACTGTATCACCTTCTTCCCCACCTTTTCCCCAGCTCCAGCTCCCCACCCCACTCTTTGAGAGCTCTGCAGCCTCCGCTGAGGTCTGGAGAACTTTGGCTGCCTTGGCAGAAGGCCTTGAACACTGTTTCCTTACTGAGGATGCGCCCTGTGCTGGGCAGGGAAAGAGGCAGATGGACATCTGGCAAAATTTCCCACTTGAGAAGTTTGGGATTCCGAGCCCATTCCCCTCTCAGTGCCAAGGAGCAGTAGCCCAATTGTTCCAAACGCGTGTTCTCTGGGTCAGTGTGCCTATATCCCTCCTGACCATGACACTCCCATTCCTGGGCCTAATAATAGTCCCATTTGGGGTAGGGCAGAGAAAAACTTGAGTTTGTGGCTGTTGAGATCCATCTGGTATCTTCCCCAGCTCCCCTCTCTGAATACCGCCCCACCATCTCGCCAGTCTGCCATCCACGTGGCTCACAGGAACTGCCCTAGGACCAGCGGGGAAGACATCTCTGCTTTGTAGCCTCACTTGCTTCCTCGGCAGAGGGAACAAGGCCAGGACTGTCCAGGGGGCACTGGCATCCTGGGTGAAGTGGGCGTAGGTTCCAGGATAGATTTTCTGCAGTGTGCCTTTGGCTGCTGGGAGGATGAGTGGTCTGAAAAGAGCACAGCCTGGGAGAATGGGTGGAAGGGAGGGTGCGTGTTTTTCAGGGCAGAGAAGAGAAGCAGTGTACTGTGCACATGTGGAAGGCACCCAGAAAGTGTTCACTGTGTCGAGCATCATTGGGTTTATTAAGAAGACGTCTTGGGAAGGACTGTGAGCATGTCCTAGGCCTGGCCCTGAGTAGTTAAAGTTATAGCAGAAAGGACTTGACAAAGGCCTGTGAAACTTACTAAAGGCAGAGTCAGAGAGAGGAGCTGCGGTGACAGCTGCTTGTGGCTGATAAGTATTACTAGCTGGTCCCCCCACCTCCGCCCCCAAGTAGAGTGAGTGCCAGTCGCCAGATGGTTGGAGTGTAAGCCAGCTTGGGGCAGGAGATGGGACCTAAAGACATCGGGGGGTCCTTTCTGCTTTTGTCTGTAAGTCTTCAGGGCAGGAGAAACCACAGAAGTGCCGAGAGAGCGTCAGGCCAAAAAGACTTGCAGGGTCTCAGATCCTCTTCGGGGACAGACATGGGTGAGGGAAGAGACCTTCAGAGAAATGGAGTTTTCCAAACTACAAAGCACCCATGGAGGGTACCCACTGAGTAGATGTGACTTCGCCTGTGAGCCAGTCTCACTTCATCTCCATTGTCATCTCCTTTTGATGTTGGCCGTCTGGTTTTGAGAACAGATTGGGCGGTTCAAATCTCAATGAGCCTCCTCCATGCTGGTGTCTAGCCCAGCCTCCTCTCCGTGGATCTGTTGGTGCCAGTTCGCTGCACAGGCTGTGCTTGTGGCTTCCCTGTCAACATCCCCCTGGACTATTTGTTGCCCACTGCTGGGCTCCCAGACTCACTGTTGAGAGGAGAGGCTCCCCCACCATCCTGCAGAAATGCTGACCCCTTGCCTGTGGCTTCTGTTGCTAGAACAGGGCAGCATGTACCTTCTGTGTGTGCATGCCAGTGGGGAAGCACAGCGGGGCATGGAGGATGATGGATTAGAAGACTGTGTCTTAATCAAATGACAGACTGCCTGTCTGCTCGCCCCTTTCCCAGAGATGTGCTCACCCTCTCCGGATTACAGCAACAGTCACTTCATTTTAATCAGGGAGCTAATGGCTCCCTGAATGCCTCTTTCCTGGCGATGTCTGTGCCCTGGGGATTTTGATGAGATTGCCCTCACATGACACTCATACTCCCTAGGTGCTTTCCAGACTTCCTTCAAGGTGCTGTGGCCCCTCTAGGCACACTGTCTACTTATTTAGCTTTCAAATTGTCCTGCCTTTTCCGAACAGATTGGGGATGTCATTCCTCGTGGGACAGACACGGGATAGAGTTTGTGAGGGCTGCAGAGGACGACTGGGGTGTAGCCCTTTCTTGGGGCTCCTGCTGTTTCTTTATGAAAATGTGTGCTCTCCTAGTTTCCTTCTGCCTTCTTGCCCTGGACTTAATGTTCCTGAACGTTATGCTTCTGATCTCCTGCCCTCTCTTGTTCTTCTCTCTCTCCTGGACAAACCTGCCAAGCCTCTTGGTTTCAGCTATGGACTCTGATAATAACTTCTTACATTTATAAAGTGGCTTTGTAGTTTACAGAGCATTTTTACATCCATTATACTCATTCCTTACAGTGAGCCCAGGAGGTGGAATGGATCTTTTTTTTTTTTTTTTTTTTTTGAGGATAAAATTGAGGCACAGAATGATTAAAGCCACAGTTTGGTTATGTCCCCTGCCCCCCAAAAGAATTTGACTTTGAGGTCACACAGTGTGTGCCTGAGCCCAGAACGGACCCTTTCTCACCACGTTTCCAGCTACATTTGGTGTCTCCATAAACATCTTTCTCTGGTCATTCAAACTTATTTCAACTTCTTGCTTCAAAAGTCCTCCTTGGTCCTCTGGTTCGGTAATGGATCCCACCACCTTCCCAGCTCCCAGGCTGGAAACTTTTGTCTGCCCGCTCTGCACCCATGCTGCTTCCCTGAGGCCCCTCCCATCCGTCCCTGGGCCTAGTAATAGCCCCATTTGGGGTAGGACAGGGAAAAAATTGAGTTTTTACCTCCATGGCATTTTTACTGCCATGCCCCTAGGTCAGGCCTCACTTTGCCCAGTCACTGGGTTATTCCCTGATCTCCCTGTCCCTCATTCCTCTTAGTTCATTTGATACAGGCCTGCCAGAGTCTGCTTCCTAGGGCCTTAGCCATGTTAACAGCCCTCTCTCTGCTTCTGCACAAGGCCCCACCACAGAAGCCGGTGGAATTCATGCTCCTCCATCTTGTCACCTGGACCCTCCAGCCATGACTGTTTCTCGATGACTCCAGGCACCCTGCGGGCGGTCAGACCTCACTGCTCTCTGTTCCAACCAGTCATGCGTGGAGCCTCCCAGGAAGTGCTCCAATGTCACTTCCTGTCCCACTTCCTGCCCCACTTCCTGCCTGCATGGCTCCTGCTTTCCTTCCTGCCCACCATTCTCTCCAGATCAATTACCCGTGCTCATTACCAGCCCACCTCCTTTTCCTTAAAGTTTCCGTCTCAAACGTTGCTTCTTCCATGAAAACTTTGCTCTCTCCTCAAGGCAGAACCTCTGAATTCCTCTTGGCTTTGCCTCCCTCCTACAATCCTTCATGCTTTTCACTTGTACCTTGGTTGTCTGTGCCCATGCCCGATGTTCTTGAGGGCCGAGCCCATGTCTGACTTGTCCACAAAGTTGGAATGGACTGTGGTTAGGGCTGCTTGCCAAGCACCTCCACATAGCAGATGCTGTCCTAGGGCTTCACATATGTTGTTTGGTTTCATCCCCAGATCATCCCTCCAGGGCAGACATCCTTACCTTTGTTTTATGAATGAGGAAACAGGCCCAGAGAGATTATGTAATTTATTCAAAGCCTCTGCATGAGTGATGGAGCCAGGATTTGAACTCTGGATGTCAGACTCTAAATCCTGCATGTTTTCCTCCTGCAATGCTGCATCTTGTTGATGAATGGGGTTAATTGCCCCTTGTCCTCTCACCATGCACAAGGGCAGGACTGGCTTAAAGGATTTCCTTTTAAATCCCTTAAAATTAAAGGATTTTATTTCAAAGAAATTAAACTTTCCTCAATTTCTTTGAAAAAAATAGGACTACCCATACTGGGTCAGCGCCCACCCATTGGGCATGGATGATGGGTGGGGTGGGTGATTCCTCCAGGGCGGTCTGTGAAGGTCAGAAGCGTCCAGTGCCCCTGTTTCCCGTCATGGCCCTTGTGGCTCTCTCTCTGGTGAGTTTATCAAAGTTCTCTTGATCTTAGCCATGTTTTTATCCTGTGCCACCCTGCATGGTAATGAGCCCCTTGCCTTTGCCCATTGTGTAAAGCCCAGACGCCCTTTATCTGTCCTCAGATAATGCTTTCGAGCTTCAAGGGTTGCCTGGGGTTCTATTTCAGGATCTGTTAGGCAGGTCTGTGTTGGCCCTCTTCACTGTCCTTCATGATTTTGCAGACTCTGATCCAACCCCATCAGCCCTGTTTTTCCAGAATGGAGTTCATGGCTTTTTAGGGTTCACCCATCATGTCTCACTTTTTCACGTGCCTCTTGGGTGTCTGGGGTATTTCATGTGTGAGAATGAGTCTCCCCAGAAGAGTGGGGTGCCCTGAGGGCAGGGCCATTATTCTCTGTCCTCTAGACCTGTCCACAGCTACACACACAGGAAGACCTTCTCATTGCACAGGTAGCCCCAGACGCCCTGCCTCTCTCCCACTCCCAGGCCCGGCCAGCCCATGCTGAGGCCAGCTTCTCAGCAGCCACAGATATCACCCGTCCCAGGTTGGCTGGCTCAGGGTGCAGTGTCCATGACGCCAGAACCCTTTCCTGGTCCTGTGACAGAGCGCCAGAGGTATGCAGGGCTCGGCTCTCGGGTGACTGTTAGCTGCCAGGCCCGGGGAGCAGCCAGGTGAATGGCCATGATGGGCACAGCAGCCTGCCCTGAAGAAGGGCCTTGGGCCCTGAGAGGGACTGAGGTTGGACTGGGGTGACAGGGTGGCATGTGGGGATGGCACCGGGCTCTGTTCCATGCACTCTCTCTTCTCCTTTCTGCCTCCTCTCCCTTCTCCCTTTCTTTCTCATCTTTCTCTTCTTCTCTTCTTCCCCCCACCCCCACCCCTGTGTTTTGGGAGTTATCTCAGTCAGAGACGTGATCTAGTACTGCCCTCTCCCCAGGTTAGTGTCTGAACTGTTAGTTCAGTTGGTGACTTGGTGGTACTGTGGGCTGCTTAGAGGTTGTGGACATTTTCAAGATCAAAGGCTGTCTTTGGAGATGGTTGGGGAGACTTGGTGAGCCTCAGCAGATACCTCCTCCATGACTAAGCATTCAGCGTGCACTCGCTGTGTGCTGCAGGCTGTCCATAGGCCCCAGCAGTGAGCTGCCCGGTGATGAAATTCCCTTGCATTGGTGGCGTCCTCCCTGGTGGAAGCATGCCGGGGGTGTGGGGAGGAGGAGTGGGCAGGGTCGGGGGCTCTGAGTGGCAGATCTCAACTAATGATGGGCATGTCTGAGAGGGGAGAAGGCAGTTCTTTTTTCGAAAGTTTGTTTCTGATTATAAAACTAGTATAGTCACTGGAGAGTACTGGAAATAATTGAGAGATATGAAAATAGCATAAATTAAAATCATTCACAGTGCCATCATCCAGAGATAGCCACTGTTCTGCTTTTGGTGAATTTCTAGGGCTGTATGTGTGGGAAGAAGTTCTTTTGTTGCAAAGGACACCTTTAGTTTTAAGGGACAGAGGGACACACAGGCCGATGGGTTCTAGCACCTCTGGCTGCCTGGGCCTCCTGCCTCTGACCATTGGTACCAGCTGTCAACCCCTGGAGGAATGGGCAGCCTGTCGGCACCGGCTTGAGCTCAGAGCTGGGATGGGAGCATTAAGCTGGAAAGGGGACCCTGCTCCCAGGGAGCCCCTAGTGTAGTGGAGAAATACGGAGCAAGAGGGGGCTGGGACCAGCAGCTCACTTGACGGCCCCTGCCTGAAGCAGATCCTGGCAGGGGGCCACTGGGCTTCCACCCAGACTTCTCATGGTATGGACCTCACGGTTAAGCCACCACATCGGCCAGCTTTGGGTCCCTGGGTGAGTGAGGGTGAGGGGTTGTTTTTTACCTTGTAGCTTCTAGCATGCGTCCCCTGTTCTGTCACCCTAGGCTTTCATGGGGCAGACCCCATAAACCATGGCGTCCCCCCCTCGCACTTAAAACTCTGCATACCTCCATGTTCAGAGTTGCCATGTCCCTTAAGTTCTCTAAGACCAGACACCTCTAGTTCCCACCCAGTTCCTGTGGGGAATACGATTTCCACACTCCCTGGTGCTGGCGTGGCCAGGGAGAGGTGGAGCCTCTGGCCAGGCTTCGTGGAGCAGGTGAGACTGGGATGGCGTTTCGAGGGTATGGTGATGGCAGCGACATGGGGAAGCCCATTCCAGGCCAGGGAATGGCATGCAGGAATGTTCATCCGTGGCAGGTGTGTGCACAGGCCTGTGTGAGCGGGTGCTGTCTCCGGGGCCAGGGAGAAATCCCAACCCCTGGGCTCCCCCCAGCCCCATGCCCTTATATAGCCGTCCCTGCACTCCCAGAGCTCCAGGGGTGGGGACAGAGCCCCCTCCTACTGTACACATGCGGGGAGCCTGCTGCTAGCTGGGCCTGGGCCGACTCTTGCAGGATCCTCTTGTCATCACAGCCGGAGTCAGCTGTTGGTTTGGGAAGCCTTCCCTGGTCCAGTGTTTCACGGTGCGCAGCCAGAAATATAACCCTCCTGTTTGCCAAGAGCATGGGATCTTGGCAGGCATCCGTGTGGCCTATTTTAAACTGAAGGGAGCAGAAGCGGTGCCTCTCAGGCTGAGCTGAGGACCCTTCCTTTGCAGGGCTGAGTGAGCGGTCTGCTGGGGGCGTGTCACTTTCTCCCTTGAGGGCCAGTGGACACCTGTTACGGGGAGGGTGCAGAAGGTGGGAAATGGGGCTATTTCAGGGCAGCCTGGAAGAACGTTTTCACGATTACACAGCAGGCCCTAAGCTCGCATTTGGAGACCTGGTTGCCATGCCCTCCCACTGAATTGCTGCGTGGCGTGTCCGAGTGAGTCACTGCCCCTCCCTGTTTACTCTCTCCCACCTGGAAAGCAGAGGCTCATGTGGATCTGACCCACCTCTCAGAAGTGCTCCTATGTCCTCAGGGTTGGTGATCAACATGTTCTGGGACGTCTACAGAGCCTGTCGTACTGCTTCATGTATTACAGTCTCTCTCTCCTGCCAGCCCAAGCCTGCCCTAAGCAGGCCCGAGTTCCTAAGAAAACCAAATAAAAAGACGATAGGAAAAATGCAGTAAAGATCATTAAATTGCTTAGGAGGCTGCCTGCTGGCTCAGTGAACAAAGTAATAACAATCGCTCATGAAGGATGCGGTGGAGCTTGGTGCTTAAGATTTTGGATTCTGGCTTTGACGTGCCTAGCTCTCACCCTGGTAAGTTCCTTGACCTCTCTGGGCCTCGTTTCTCGTCTGTGAATGGGGGTGACAGTGGCACCCACCTCATCATAGGTCGTGGCGAGGATGCAATGAGATAGTTGGTGGAAAGGAAGGGTGTCTGCCGCAGGAAGTGTTTGCCGAGCTAGGCCAGTGCCATGGGGTTTGCAGAACATCCTTGCAGACAGACAGACACTGATGACATGAAGCCCAGAGAGCACAGGCCAGCGACCAGCCCAGATCCACTTAGGTAGAAATGGCAACCTTCATTAAAGGTCCACAAGGTGACAAGTGGGAATTGGGACCTGGTGACTGCCCCTGGACCACTTTTATTGAGGGTGGGAGGCTGGTAGTGGTGGTGATAGGGTGTTCGTTCTGGAGGGAATGTGGGGAGGGGTGGTGTGTCCCTGGGAATGTTTCTGTTTGCTGTGCATGGGCCTGATGGTGTGCCCTTCTGGCCTGGCATCAGCAGCAGCTGTGGATGTTTGGAAGCCCCAAAACCCCAGGTTCGTGGCTGCAGCCCTGCAGACTCTGGTGCAACGGGAGGTCCAGGGTGGAGCCTGGACATCCACAGTGTGAAAATGCTTAGACGATTCTGACGCCCAGCAGGGGAGTGGAGGGATAAGGACGATAGCGTCAAATGGGGCTGGGAACAAGTCCTGGCCCTCCTGCTGAGTCTTGGTTATCAACACCCACCTCCCGTGACTAGTGTGAAGTTAAATGGAACGATGCACCAGGAGCACCCAGCCCCGAGCCTGGAGCACAGGCTGGTTCTGTAAATGGTGCTGACAATAGTCACTTCTTCTGCAGCACGGGCCGGGCAGGGGCCCATGCCTCTGTGAGACCCTGCTTTGTTCTATTGGGGTCAGGTGCTTACTACCTTCAGGACTCCAGCTTCTTTTCTGTCCTTTTCAATGCCCAGACGCTCTCTTCCTTGCCCTCAGTGCTGCCCCCTGCCCCACCTCCTCAGTGCTGAGGGAGTCTCTTCATTCTAGACGTGAGAAGTGAGGGAGAACTGCCCGCAAGTCAACTGAGAGTGGACGTGAGTGCCCAGCCTTGCCCCTTCCCCTGGGTCAGGCCTGTGGGCGCCTTCTACACCAACCTTCTGCCCGAGTCCAGGTTTCCAGCTTACATGCTTGACATTTCCTCACCAAAGTGACTAAATGGCTAAAATGGATGACTCCTGGGTTCTGTCTTGTCCATTCTGATGATGACGATGACAGTATCCAGCCCTGTAGAACGTTCACTAGGCACCAGGCACTGTTTCAAGTGGTTTTTGTGTGTTATTTTTGCTTTGTGGTGACCTTGAAGGGGATACTCTTAGTAAACCCGCTTAACATATATAGGAAATGATTTGCAGATGAACTGTGAGTTGCCAAGGGCTCTGTTTATGAGTGTGCCTTCCCCAATCCTGTCCTTATAATATTGATTCCAAGTCAGTTTCCATTAATGATCCATGAATGATGCCCAGCATGCACTGCGTATTTTCATGTGGACATTTCTGTCTACAGTGTGTGACCACTGCATGGGGTGGACGCGTCATGCACACATGTGTGTTGACTGTTGAGTGACTTGTATTTGTCGGTTTCCAGGGGACAGGGGAGAGGCTGGAAGGAGGGCAGCAGCTGCCCTGTCGCCAAGAGAGTGGCTTTGACGCCAACCTCCCCACCCTGTGAGCTTCCTGCTGCAGTCTTCAGCTCCCCTTTGTCCCCCAGAGCCCAAAATAGCAATGCACAATCAGGAGAGACAATGAGAAGCAAAGCACGCAGCTGGGCAGGAGGGCCGATGGGTGCAGGGACAGTCAACCTTGGGCCTTCCGGCCTGACTCTGTCTGTCCCGCCAGCTCCGGGCTTTTTATAGAGAGGCTGTGTTAGGCGAGCCCGAGTGAGCTGTGCGTGGACCTCATCTGACTGTGGCATGTGGACCCTTCGCAGAGGTGGCCTAAGGAGACATGGCCCCCGGGCTGACCTGGGTTTGAATCTCCCCAGCAGCTGACTGGCTCTGCCCACGGCCACATCACGTAATGGGAGCAGCGATCAGGGCAACTGAAAAAGGAAACAGGCCGAGCCCAACCCAGCTCTATTATTAAACTTTTCTCCAGCAGTTTCTCCCCACTCAGCCCTTTGCCACCATACTCCTGAGATTGTCCCTGTGCCACCCCAAAGGCACATGGCCTTTGTGAACTGGTGTAGGGAGGACAGCACGGGGGCCTGTGTCAGTTCCATGGAGCCACCAATGGGATTTCTTTCTTGTTTGGTGTCATAGGGTAACTGGTTTTTAGAAAGAACTGGGGTGTCTAGCTCAGTAACCCAGAAGCCGTAGAACCTTTTTCTTTTAGTTACCCTTAGAATACGGTGAGTATCTTTCAAACAGACATGCTCTCGGCAAAGCCTTTGTGCAGACAAATGAATGAACCCATGAGGGTTTGACTTTGTTGGAAATTGTTAGAATTCTCATCCATACAGAGATGAAAGCATGATTTGGTAGAGATGTAGATCGTGTGGCAACAAACTGGACACCCCTGTGTACCTCTGGTGTGGGAGGTCCCAGTCACGAGGGCATATGCTTGTGAGTTTCCTTGAGTTGAAAGCGACCCTTCTCTTGCCTGCTATGTCCTTCAGGCAGGGCTGTCAGCTGGTCACCTGCCTCTTGCAGCAGGCGGAGGTGCCTCCTGCACCCAGATCTAGGCCGGTCCCCCATTGCCATAAATACCCGCCTCCCACCCCTTTGCTGCTTTGGCCTTTCTTCAGATCTGCTGGGTTGTCAGGAGCCAGAGAGGTGGTAAAAGGATGAGAAAGAGGGAGGAGAGCTGTGGGGGCGGGGTCCCGAGGCCCAGTGGTGAGCTGGTGAGGGAGGCTGCAGGAGCCAAACCACATCCGATAGCAGTCCTGGGGGCTTTGTAAGGAGCTGCCCTGGAAAGGCCGGGCCCCGCTGAGTGTAGTCATCCGAGATGACAGGACAGAGCCACTTAGGACCAGGGAAGGCACTTCCCGCAGGGGTCCGGCAGTTGCGGCCAGCACGATGGAGGCCCTGAGGCCAAGGCCACAGGCCTGGCGCCGGGCACCGCATTGGGATGGGAGGTGTCTGGTTCCCCCTAGAAGGCGAGTGGTTTATAAATAGCGGATGACGGGCTGCAGCGAGAGCTGCCTCTAGCGTAATCGTCGATTTTGGGAGTGGCCCGGCTAGGGCTGGGAGGGCTGGATGAGGTTAAACTGGGCCTCGTTGGCTGATTGGCATTTCTTGAGCTGGGTGCTAATCTCTTCAGGAGATCAGATAAGCTCCGCAGCGGCACCCCTGATCTTGACTTTGGTAGCCGGGTTAACTCTTTCGGGGGACTACAGAAAAACCCCCAATCGTGACTGTTCTGCGTTGCCTACAAGACAGCAGAAGTCATCAGGGAGCTGGACTTCAAGAGGGCCCATCCAAGAGTGGGTTGGCTCCTGAAATACATGGCAACTCTTCCACATGTCCATCTCTCTGACGAGTCCATTCCCTGGGGAGGACCGTCCTGGGATAATCCTGTAGTAAATGAAGAAATCAGCTTCTTCGCCCAGGGGAGTAGCTTAGACCCAGGGACAACCTGGTTTTGTTGAATATCGAGGGTGAGTTGGGTGGCAGGTACCAGGCAGGTGACATTGAAGTTTGGGATTTTCTTCTCCTCCTGTCTGTCACCCTTCTCACAGTCTGATGAGTTAGGAGACTGCTCCCCACCAAGTTTCCAGTGACTCTTGTGCTGTTCTCCAGCCTTATAGGCAAGAGCAGAAAGCTCTGCTCTGTGGTCTTGGGCTTTTGTACCTGAGTCTGCTGGTGGCATATGACATCTCACCAGTTTTGCAGGGAGGAAGGGTGGCTTTCTAGTCGTCTCCTAGGGGTCTCGGAGGAAGCATGTGGGCAGTTCTCTGCTCTTTTTCCTTCAAGCACCCTGGGGTTTCAACCTGGTTTTCTCTTCCAGGTCCTACCCCATTTCCTCCCAAGTGGAGGATCCTGCTCTGCTTCCTGCTGGGATTTATAGACCATGCTATGGGTTTCTTGGAACCTCTTCTTTCCAGGACTGTGAAATCTGGTTCCCATGGAGTGTCCCGGCCCCCGATGGGCCATCCTCTGCTTGATGGCTGCTGTCTCTGCAGCATCCAAGAACAACAGTGGCTGCTTGTTCCATTATAAACTCAACTGACTGAAACCTGCTGAGACACTGTGGGAATAAATTATCCCCAACAAGCTCTCTTGTGAAAAGCCAGGCCCGTCTCCTGTACCTCCCGCCCCCTCCTTGCTGGCATCTCAGCAGGGTTTCCAGAGGCAGCCTGCTGCCTGTCCTGTTCTCACACAGTAGGTCCTTTTTACCTACTGTGGTTTCTTTCTAACCACAGGTGTGATGGGTCAGGAGACTTTGGGCAGGGGCTTGTGCAGCAGATGCCCATAGGTGGTGAGGGTCTGATGGCATTCCTTCTGTTTCTTTTTTTTTTTTTTTTTGAGACAGAGTCTTGCTCTGTCGCCCAGGCTGGAGTGCAGTGGCCGGATCTCAGCTCACTGCAAGCTCCGCCTCCGAGGTTTACGCCATTCTCCTGCCTCAGCCTCCCGAGTAGCTGGGACTACAGGCACCCGCCACCACGGCCGGCTAGTTTTTTTGTATTTTTTTTTTAGTAGAGACAGGGTTTCACTGTGTTAGCCAGGATGGTCTCGATCTCCTGACCTCGTGATCCGCCCGTCTCGGCCTCCCAAAGTGCTGGGATTACAGGCGTGAGCCACCGCGCCCGGCCCTTCTGTTTCTTTTTGTGTTCACCAGAGAAAGAGACCTCAGAGGAGGATCTTAGGTGGTTCTGCAGGACAAGCAGACCCTTCCCCCCAGGCAGAGGCGTGGCCTGAGCAAGGGCATATGTGTGGGAATGACAGAATTCCCCTCCCTGTTTTGTGGAGTAAGACGGTTCACAGTGGGACTCCCTGGGAGATAAACCTGGGGTCAGCTTATGGAAGACCTTGAGTGCAGGGCAGAGGGTTTGGGCTCCGCTCATGGGCAGTGGGTGCCAGTGAAGCTCCTGAGCGTGGGCATGGTGTGGTGAAAAGCAGTTGCAGAAAGAATGATGAAGCAGGTGGCGGAGGAGAGAGGTACGGGGGTGGCGTTGGCAGTGTGGGGGTCTCAAGGGCTGGTTTGTCTGCAGGTGCAGCTTGCTCAGTCTCGGGCTGAGTCCACAGGCTCTGGGGGTTCAAGAAGGGAGAGCCTTGGTGAGATTCATTTTGTGTGAGTTCTGTGGGTCTAAGACATGTCCTTCCCACCCGGGGATATATTCTGGGGCCCAGAATCACCCTGGTGTCCTCTCCTTTGAGATAGGGAAAGAGAGGGCAGGCCCTAGATTACTGTGGGAAGAGAGACCTCAGTGAGTGTCTCTGGCCTGGGTGGTGTAGCTTGCCATCTTCTGGCAGCAATAAGAGTGATGGTGGGAACCTTGACTAACCCTGTTTTTAGCTGCTGCTTGGCATTTGAGACCACAGCGTCAGGCAATCTTGTGGACACCATTTCTTATCTTACCTCCTCCTCCTTCCACCGAGGCTGCAGGGAGCTTGGGATAACTCTAGAACCCAAGCAGCACCGAGTAACACCATTCTTTGACCCACTCCCCTGCCCTCAAGTGTCTACTCCCAAGATCTTCTCCCAAGCCATGAGGATGGTGGGTTGACCTGGGACCAGACTTCCCTTGGTTACTTCCAGCAGAGATTTTTTTTTTTTTTTTTTTTTTTTTTTTGAGACGGAGTCTCGCTCTGTCGCCCAGGCTAGAGTGCAGTGGCCGGATCTCAGCTCACTGCAAGCTCCGCCTCCTGGGTTCACGCCATTCTCCTGCCTCAGCCTCCCGAGTAGCTGGGACTACAGGCGCCCGCCACTTCGCCCGGCTAGTTTTTTGTATTTTTTTAGTAGAGACGGGGTTTCACCGTGTTAGCCAGGATGGTCTTGATCTCCCGACCTCGTGATCCGCCCGTTTCGGCCTCCCAAAGTGCTGGGATTACAGGCTTGAGCCACCGCGCCCGGCCCAGCAGAGATTTATTGAAATCTCAATGCACAGTGCAAATGTATTCATGGTCTCAGTGGACCAAGAGTACCCAGAGGGTAGCCACACTACGTTGCCCCCGCCGTCTCTTGTCCTCAAGGTGGGATCCTGAGATGAGATGGCTGGTTCCCCAGTGATGGTGCCTCTAGGCAGCCCAACACCTGTGGAGCTAGAGGATGGGCTGATTTAATTAGAAATAGAGTGTGGGTCTGAGCCCCCAGCCAGCATCCAGAAAGAAGGAATTTTACATGAATGTCCACTCCATACTGAGCACGGTGCTTATTTAGCCTATTAGTTTGCCGCTATCGTTTGCATTTTGTATATGAGGAATGAAGACATAGAGAAGTTAAGTCACTTTCCTGAGTTTGCAGAGCCAGGACAGGTATTTTGCCTCACTGGAGTCCACTGACTTCATAGCCCAAGTTCCTTCTTGCCCTTCTTTGAAAGAGCTTTTCACAGCCTGTAGCATTTTCTCTTTGCTGTAAGTCAGTACCCTGCTACCACTCCCAGGATCCTAGTGATGCTGTGGAAGTTTAGTCATCATATACTAAATGGTACTTTAGAGGAAAGTTCTCAAGGACAGATTTCCAAGCCCTGGTCTCCTCCCTCCCTCCGTCCCTGCTTCTACAGGTACTTCCTGAGCCCTTACCATGTGCCTGGCACAGTACATCACTGTAGGGGTGCACGGGGAGCAAGTCAGGATCTCTTCTGTCACAGACCTCACATTTATCAGGGAAGACAGACAAGGATAAACAAACACTTAAAGTAGTCACAGACTGTCACAAGAAACGGAAAGGAAACAAGGAAAACTTGAAGGATAAGCGTGAGCCAGCCATGTGACTACCTAAGGAAGATCATTCTGGAAAAAGGGAACCCAAAGGCAAAATAGAGTGATAGGCCTCAGACCCAGCAGAGGCCCGTGAGTGGGAACCCAGCGTGGGGGTGGCGAGGAAGGCAGAGACCAGGTCTTGTAGGCTGTGAAAAGGAATTTGTTCCACATGTGAGCAAAAATCATTGGAGAAATTTGAACAAGGACCATCCTGGCTGCTCTGTGGAGAATGGGTTTGGAAGAGCAAGAAGGGCTGCTAGGGAAACAGAAAATGATAGCAGTATAGCAGTGGAGATGATGCAGGGAGAGATGGATGAACTGGAGATGGGAGTTGGAGGCAGAGCTGGCAGGCCTCGCTGATGGATGAAAGTCACTTGGTTCTCTGTAGCGTGAGCAGGAAGACTTCTGCTGAGAACCTAGTACGTGTGAGATGCCTGTGAGGCATCCAGGCAGAGATAACAAGGGGGCACGTGGGTGCAGGAGTCTGGAGCTCACAGGCAGGGCCTGCCCGCCCCGCCCGATGGTAGTCAGATGGGATGGCCCCTCAGGGCACTTTAACATCCTGTGTGGTGCTGGACATAGTTTTTGGCATAGTTTGTGCTTAATAAGTGACTTTGGAAAAAAAGCAAGATGATGGCGTGAATGAGTTACCCAGACAAAGCACATTGGCAGTCCCTGTTGTCACATGCCTTGGGATGGGGATGCACATTTGTTCCCAGTGGGTGTAACACCGTTTCTGTACCGGTGAAGAATCTGGGTGTACTTGGTATTTGTAGGGATGGGGCTTGACCCTCATGGTTCTTGACAGCATAAGTGGAGCCTTTTCCCCGGGGTACCAGCTGGGGCTGCACAGAACAGGGTCAACCATCATAGTCCCCTGCTGCTGGGAGTTGGCCTTCTGTGAAAACGTAGTTCAACTTGGAAAATATCTCTTGGGAGCCTACTCTACACGAGGCACCGTAGGAGATGCACAATGAGCAAGACCCAGGCCTGCTTTCAGAGAGTTGGCTGGGGCAAGTCCAACAGGAGTGAGTATCTGCAGAGCAAAATACGTTAGGTGAGGGAAGTCAGGTGCTCCTGGAATACAGAGGTGGAGGGGCAGGGAGGGCGGAGGCCATGGGCCCTTCGTGGAAGTGATGGGCACTGCTGAGTGGTGGAGGGTGGAGGGAAAGGCGTGGCTGGTGGAGGACTCCCAGAGGAGAGGCATCAGCCCTGAAGATGTGGGTGTGTTCCCAGAGGGATGAGGACCCTAGACTGCAGGTATAGTTGCCAAAGAATATGGAAAAGATGAGCCTCTAGAGGTCTTGAAGGAACTCCATGATCGAGCCACATCCCTTGGGCTGTAGGAGCCCTCTAGGGCCTGGAAGGCATGATGTGCTCTGCGCAGAGTGATGGGGTTTTGGTAACAGAGAGGAGGTGGGGCCACCAGCCCAAAAGCCTACCCCGTGTTCCGGCCAAATGGATGAGACTAGGAACCAGGTCGGGAGAGTGGAAAGGAAGAGGTGGCTGCAGGAGATTTGCGGGATGTGGCCTGAGAATTTGCAGGTGGATGAAATGGGGAGGGTGACAGTGGTGACGGTGATAGTTAACTTGTATGAAGACTGACTCCGTGTTAGGCTGCGCTCTTGTTCTAAGAGCTTTAGAAGTTTTGTCCTATTTAATATTCACAACAGCCGGATATGGTAAGTACCATATATGTTTTTGGAGGAGAGAGCATTATTATCCCCATTTTACAGACGAAGATTTGGAGTCACTGAGGTCAGCTCACCCAGAGCTACATCTGACAAGGGGTGGAGCTGGGATTCAGAACCAGGCGTTGGCTTCAGCGCCTGTGCTCTAACCACACGCCCCAGGTCCAAGCCGTGACTCCCGGATGGAAGAATTTATGGAGAATTGCATCTCCAAAGTAGGGGACACAGGCAGAGAAGCACGTTCAAAAGACTGGGACAGACACTCTGCCTCAGAAGATGTGACTCAGGGCACGTGTGACACACAGGAAGTGGGGCTACTGCCTTTCGGTGCAAGCAGGGAGTTTCCGGCTTTTGTGATTTGACAAGCAACGTGGGCACCCTGTTCAGGAAACCTTGATTTTCACCGTCACGATGAGCTGGGAAAAGAAGCCCTGAGGGGTACCTGCACCTGGTGCAAGAGCAAGACCCTGACCCACGTCCTGCGTGTCCAGTGTCCACAGTGTCGTGTCCACAGACTGAGGACGCTGGACGTTGCGTGACTGTGAGGGCGCCGGACGCAGCCTTGCCCTTTCCCCAGGGGTGGGTTGGCTCTGCTCTGGCCTGGGTAGCACTGGCTGAGTATCCCCATTTCAGGGCCTTGGTGACCTGCTTTTTGCAGGAGGGGCAGAATCTGCAGGATTACATCGTTGGAGGTTTGCTTTTGCAACAGAGGTCAGAGTTTCCTGAACTGAAGCCAGACTAGCTCCCCTGAGCAGCTGGTGCCAGGAACCTTAAGGTTCTATCTCCACATAAAATCTAATTCTTTTTCTCTTGAATAATTTCTACTTCCAGAGATGCAGAGCTGCCAACTGGACGGCAGTGGCACCACTCCCTGCTTGTTTGAGGGTATCTATTTTGTGGGTACCTGGAGGCAGCACCCTCCACCTGTAGTGTTATTTCTTGTGGCTCCCGTGCCAGCCTGTATCTCAAAAAACACTCTTTTGAGAGCTGAAGGGAACGCAGAGCCGCAAAGTGCGAGCGTCTGCAGTCTGCCGTGCCCTCCTCGGCTCTCTCTGGCTGCTGCTCTTTTTTTTTTTTTTTTTCTGTTGAATAAGCAAAAGCCAGAGCAAATGTATTCCTCGGATCTCAAATGAAAATGTGTAGTAATTGTTTCTTTTTGCTATTTTCGATATATTTCTGTTCTGTTCATTGAACTTGGTTCTTGGTGCCTCTTGCCAACTCACTATTTATCCCAGAGGTCATCCCCCCACCCTGCTGTTTGCCCTTTGTGAAATGGCGTCTTTCCCCTTCCCGGTTACGGTGGTGGGAATGCTTATCCTCACCGTGTGGGGGTGGGAGGGGCGCAGGGAGGGCCTGCTGGGTTCTGCCTTAACAGCTGCCACGTCCCAAGCCTCCCCCAGCCTACACTTGGTCAGAGGCCGCACACAACTCCGCTCATTCCAGGTGAGTAGAGCGCCTGGACTCAGACGTAATTGATTCTGACTGATACCCGGGTTGGGGTGTAATTAGCAGTCTTGATTTAATGGCATTGTGGCCTGAGACTGCCATCTTCTCCCTTGTATTTAAATGGTCATTTCCCTTGGCAGACAGTGAATTGGCATCAGACCTTGACGGTGGACCCTGAGCAAGTCACGTCTCCGAGCCTCGGTTTCCTTAACCAGGGCGTTTGATCATGATGTATCTCACAAGGGGGCGAGCGCTAAATGGCAGCACTTCTCAGGCCCAGCTCACGTGGCACTTGGACATCATTTCCTGCCACTCTTAGGGAGGCAGATGTGCTGGGTTCCAGCCTCCTGGCTCTGTGGGCAAGTCACTTAGCTTCGGAGGCCTCCACCTGCTCACCTGTAAAATGGACTCATAGCAGTTGCCTTTTCGTCTCGTACAGCCAGGGAGAGGACTAAGGAGAAGCACAATCATAGGCTCATCGGGCTGGAAAGGGCTTTGAATAGTTTTAGTTTCAACTTTTTGTTTTATAGGTGGGGAAACCAAGACTCAAAGGAGTGAGTGACACCCAGGTTGACCTGGCCCGCTAGCAGCACATAGTGTGCTGTGTTTGGGCTTCATGACATTGCTTCGTCTAAAGGGTTACCTGTCTGTTAACTCATAAACATATGCGGAGAGGCGCACCTCTCCATGTGTGGCGGTGGACGGACAGATGGCCCGTCTCCTGCCATATGCTCTGGCCTGTGCGAGCGTGAGGGACTGAAGGAGGTGGTGCAGCAACGCGCCGGGCTGGGGAGTCGCCCCTGTTGCTGAGCTGAAAACTTCCTTTGCTTCAGCGTTCCCACTTCCCTCCTTCACTCGGGCTCCCACAATCCATATTTGGCTGTCTATGAACCAGGGCCTCTGTGCCCAGCGTTGTGCTTGATGCTAGGGAATTGTGCAGAGAGGTCTGAAGGAAGGCTCCTGCCCTCAGGCAGCCATTTGTAGGCAGGACAGGCACCCGGCAAAGGTCAGTGCTAACAAGGCAGGAGAACGTCCTGGGGCCAGTGACGGCCAGTCGAGCCACTGCAGCGTGTTGGTGGGTGAGGGAGGATTGTGAGCCTGGAGGAGGAGGTGGGGCTTCAGCTGGGCCTGGATGGCTCTGGATTGGACCGAGAACAGTGCAAAGGGAAGAAGACGGCTTTTTAGATGGAAGGACATGCCGTGAGCAGGGCCTGGACGTAGAGGCGTGGAAGGTGCATTTTGTGAACTGGGTTTACACTGAAGAGCAAGGAAACTCTGTGAGAGGAGCATTTTTATTTGCAGAGTTTTTATCTGTGATTGGGCAGGCAAGTGTCTGAGTGATTTAGCTCACCCAGCACAGCACTTGGGACCATTACTTTGGCTCAGAGCATTGCTGAGAGCCTGACTGTACCTGTCGCTGTGACACTTGGCTCACCCGCCTCGAGGATGGAATGGGGCTGGAGGGAGGCAGGTGACCTCCCAATCTTCCCCGTCTGAGAGGCCTGGGTCGAATGGGGCACAGGGGACCTGGGGACGGGGGCGGGGATCCAGTCTTGCTTTGGATTTGCCTCTGCCCCTTCTGGGTCACAGAACAGCTTCCCGCCCGCCAGCCCGCCTCAGCCCGCCTCCTCTGGAGCTGACTTTCCGCTTATCTTAATTTATTGATGAAAACTTGTTTTACGGTCCAGAGCACAGACAGCAGCAGCTCCCTGCCAAAAGAAAGCACGCCTGCAAATCGGGAAAGCAAGCCGCCTCCTGGAGATGGATGGCTGGGGACCGGCAGGACGGCAGAGGGAGTAGAGCCCATCTGGGCAGACGCTGCTGCAGACCTGGGTGGACAGGGCTTGGGGAGGCCCAGGAGCAGCCCCCGTGTGCCGGCTGGGGCCGGGGCAGCGGGGGCAGTGGAGGACCTCCCTGCCTGTCTCCACCGCAGGTTCCTGACTCACCGCTGGCCTCCATAACCTGGGGAATGACGGCTGCAGGCTGTAAATACTAATAATGGCTTTCATTTATAGTTGTGTACAAGGCGTCATGCTAGGAAGTTTATTTTCACGAACCTCATTTAATCCTGACGACAACCCTATGTGGTAGGTACCGTTAATTCCCATTTAAAACACAAGCACCAGAGAAAAAGTCGTTCTCTGCGGTTGCTGGCTGGTGAACGAGGGAATCTGGAACTTTAACCAGGTCTACCTGGACCCAAGGCCAGAGTCAGCCACGGCCGTCTCTGACCCACACACTCCAACTCTGGCCAGTGTCTTGTCTCACACTGCGGCCACCTCTGCAGCCTGGTGCTGTTGGTCCAGCTGGCCCGGGTATTCCCAGGGTAGGACCCTGTCTCATGATCTTGTGTGCAGTAGAAGCCAGCGCAGTGCTGGGCTCAGGGCAGATGTGTGCAAGGCAGCTGCTGAGTAACTCACTGGCCGGAGGATCCCATGAGCAGGTTACTCTTTTCCAAAAAGCAGAAATATTTTCAGTGGCTTCTGTGCTTTCCTCTGAAACTCCGCGTCCTTGTGGGTCAAATAAGAAAACTCTCAACATCCCTGCTCACTACATCGGTCAGTTACAGGTACCGCGTAGAAAAGGGTCCAACTCCAAGGGCTCCAGTGTTTTCACCTGTAAAATGGGCTCCACTCAAGATCATCATCACCATTTGCAGAGACGCGGTACATGGAAGCGCCCACTGGAAAACGAACGGCAAAGCGTCGTTATTATTTCTGTGAGCCCCTGTTTTGTGGAGATACGGGTGCAAAAAGGTCCACTGAGCTGCAGCTGTGTTTATTTTCTTCCTCCTTGCTTCCTCTTGGAGAATGGTGTAGCCAACAATTTTCACAGCTCTGGGAGAATCAGCAAAGCAGGTAGACGCCCTCGGCCGGACCACCACCTCCACCCTGAGCATCTGTGTGTTGCTCCTGTCTGCTGTGACCATGTACCCGCTCCTTTCCCCACCCCACCACCTGGGCTGTGTGCCTGGCTCTCTCCACTTCTTGGCATGCCTGTGTCACCTCCCCCAACTCAGGTTGGGCTATGAATTTGTCGAACATGTTTAATACAATGAAATCTTAGATTTTTCTCAGGTCTGTAGGAGGCAGGTGGAGGTTGGAATCACAAGAGTCATAGCAAATTGTGTTAAAATCCCAGCTCTGTCAACTCCATGTGTGAGCTTAGACGGGATACTCAACCTCTTTGATCCTTTGTAAAGTCCAGAGAAAAGAATAGTAACTGCTCTGTATGGCATTTGTGGAAAGGGTGGGACACAGTTCCTGGCGTGTGATATGGGCTCAGTGAATGCCAGCTCTCTCCTCGGCTTGGCTGCCTCCGTCCCCACCAGAGTCATCACCAACACTGCTTTTTCATCCTGTCCTCCTTGGCTAGAAGGAGTGCTCCAGGCCCAGAGGCTTGCGTCTGCGCACTCTATCACAGCTAGCCTTCCTTTCTCAGAGCAGGCACGTGTCTGGGTGACACTCTTTCTGGCTTTCATGGGAAAGAGCCAGGCAGATGACCCAGATGCCAGCAGCGGGAGGTGGTGGGTAAGAATGCAGTTTTTGGAGTCAGATGTCCTGGGTCTCTTCATTCCTGAACCTCACTATACTTGTGTTTTCTCATATGCAAAATGGGGAGGACAAAGATGCCACTGGGTTGGGAGGATTAAATGAGGCAATAGAGGCAAAGCACTCAGACTAGCTCTGGTGCACGATCGGCACTTGTCCACAGCCGCAGAGCATGAGGAGGAAGGGCAGGGAAGGCGGCCGTGGGCACTGGGAGCAGGTGCAGCTGTCCCACCAAGAGCTTCGTGACCTGGGACACATTTGTCTGGGGAGACTGTGGACAGGCAGGCAGCTTTCAACGGAGTAACCTGAATTGCTATGCACATGTTGCAGACAGGATGGGTCACAGCCTCCTGTGTGACCAGGAGAGCCCTGAAGTGGGCACAGCCTGGCACAGGGCAGGGAGGGATCTCATGTTGTCACTTAAGTTGGTGCTGAGACCATCTCTGGCAGAGAGATCTGCACTGAACCATCCCGTGTCCCCCATGAAGCATGTCAGAAATGCCAAAATGCTGGCGTGGGTGGTCATAGCTCCCGGCTGGCAGTATAAATAATCAGGCTGTGGGCATAGGATCCCCAGGGAGAAGGTGCTCCACGTGTGTGGGCCCTGTCAAAGGGCTATAGCTAGAGAGAGTGTGGGTGGCTGTGTTGGGGCCAGAGATGGACCTGGTTGTCAGGCAGTCTCTCCTGATACCTATTTGGGTAACTATGGTGTTGTTTGCTGAGCTAGAGCCGTGGAAGATCACCCTCATTACATTACTGAAAGGGCCTCGGACCTGCCATGGGTGGAGCTGAGGCAGCTGTGCTGAATGAGAAGCACCAGTCTTAAAGTCTTCACTGTGTGACTTTTCTTCACCTCTGGGGGCACCTCCTTTCCCAAAACAGGGAGAATGATCCCCACCCCCTTTGCCATCCTGAAGAATGAGTTACAGTCTCCTGGATATTTGGAGCTCTTTGCCAGAAAGATGTAATGGGAACTCAAGGCATCCTTGTCCTGTTCTCCCTGCATTTTCCAAGGAGTTGGAGTAATAACACCTTGTACAGCGTTTATGTTCTGAGGAACACAAAGTGCTCGGCAGGCAGAGCCCTGTTCATCCCCACAGTGTCCCTGAGTGCTGGGGAGGTGCTCTTCTCTCTCTCTGGTTTATCAGAGAAACATCTCAGAAAGGTTAAGTGGCTTGCCAGAGCTGCACTGCACCTCCTGCTCCCCTGGGCTCCAGGTCCTGAGGTCTGCGCTGCCGATGGTTCTGCCTTCTATGGGAAGCCCAGGTAGCCGCCAGTTATACTGCCGTCCTTGAAGGTTGGTTTCTGAAGCCCATCCTGCCTCCCACAGCAGCCCGGCTTCACAATTACTGTGTGCTTTGATGCTGTCAGAAATGCCTTTCTCCCCAGATGGACAAAATAAAACAAATTCAGGAAGGAAAAACTATATTGGTGATTGGAAAATCCTTTCTCAGACCCCTCTGACAAGTTATTCTGAGTTCTTGGTGCCTTCCCTTCCACTTTACAGTGACCTTGGGAATTGAGACAGTGCCGTGTGCTGGGGCCCCAGGCTGCCTCCTCGTGCTTCCTCCCTGGGCAGCCGTGGCTCTGGGCATGCAGGTAACGAGAGGCACCTGAGCGTCCCCCACTCCTGCCCAGTGCAGAGTGCCCACCCTGCACATCATACAGTGTTACTGGGTGCTGGTGGCCTGAGGCTCCACACTGCCTTCTGTCCAGTGCTGACAAGTTCCAGAGTTTGGGGAAAAGGCATGTCCCAGGGTCCTTCTCACCCCTACTCTCCCAGCAAAGGGCAGTCCTCCCACCAGCTCAGAGAACCGAAACGTCCAGTGGAGGCCATGACTGGTTTTTCAGCCTCCTTCTTGGGAGCTTCTTCCCCATTCCTGTTCCGTAGGTGCTGCAGCCTGCCCTCTGTGTGTTCCCGCGGCCTGCCCTCCGTGCGTCCCCGCAGCCTGCCCTCTGTGTGTTCCTGCATAGGGATGGGAAACAGCTGTGCCCTTTTGCTCGCTTGATCTGCCCAGGGTCTGCAGCAGAGGCTTGCAGTCTAGGGGCCACATCCTCCCATGCCCAAAGTGAGCAGGAGCTGCATGGGCTGGTAGGAGCTTGGGATTGCTGAGTAACAAGCCCTCCCTGTGTGGTCCTTCTTCCCCGCACCCACCCGCACCCCCTCTTGTGATTGCACTGTGCATCCTCGGTCTGGGAAGAGCCCCTGACCCCACTGCCCAGGCCCGGGACGGGCTTGATTGGGAAGAAGATGTGGTTCTGCCCCGCGTGCGCAGCCTGCCCTGGTAGGGCTGCAGCGGCAGCGGGAATCAATGTTTATGGACTGGTGAATGATCATTCCTCCTTCACAAGGCTGGTAGGTGCTCTGTATTATCTGCTGCTCTTTGGCATCCTGGCCACATGTCATTTTGTGGTCCTTCTGAGGGCCGTTCCTCAGGCTTTGTTCCTTCTGACAGCTTTGGCCCTACACCGGGCCCCTTGGGGGTTCTGGACGTGTCTCCACCTCCTCTTCCAGTTCGGCATGGAGGAAGAAGGCCCGTGGGCCAATATGAGAAGGTGGAAGATGCTGGTGCCTGAGAAAGTGGACCTGGGGCCTGCTGTCAGGTGGCCTGGGGATGGGGTACAGGTGGAAGTGCAGGAGGTGACCTGTCAGGCGGCCTGGGGATGGGGTACAGGTGGAGGTGCGGGAGGTGACCTGCATTGCCCTGTAGCCTTTCTCCCAGAAAGAGGCATGGCTTATAATGGGGTGTGTTGGGACGGCACATGGTAGATGCCCCCATCCTTCCCTGTCTCGGTCCTTGCTATCTAGGCATCGCCGTGTTGGGGACTGGGCCATCTCTCACCCATGCCTTCGTCTTTGAAGCCCGGAACAGACTCAGGTTCTCCCTGCCCCCAGGGCTATACCAACCTAGAGTCTCACAGATGCCTTGGTTGGAGCGAGCCCCCAGGCAGGGCAGGTGCCCCCCCCCCAATACTAAGGCTAGGCCAAGCAGGGCAGGTGACCCCCCCATCCCCTACCATACTAAGGCTAGGCCAGGAAACCCAAACAGATGGGTAGCACTTCAACAGGGCCAACTCTGCCCCCAGCCAGGGGCCAGAGGACACCAAGCCCTTTGTGCAACTGGGGGCCAGGACTGCTGGTGACTGGGCATTTATCCCCCCACCCTGGGCCCTGACCCCCCTGGAGGGTGGCAGGGAGCTGTCCCCAAAGTCTCAGGTAGAATCTCCTTCATCATGGACTCCTCCATCCCAATATACACTTCGGGGTTTTAGATTACAAGAGGTGTAGGTGTTGTAACAGGACTCACTCTCAAATGCTAGGGGTTTTGGTCAATTGGGGAAGGGTTACAAAGTTGGCTGGAGATGATTGGCCCTCTTGAAACGTAATTCATGAGCTTTATAACCGCAGAGGCTTGCAGCTCCCAAACACGATGCCCCTTAAGTTTGGCCATGGGTAGACATTCTCTCTTAGAACTATCTCACATGGAGAATAACCCCATTCTTGTATAATCAAAATGTAACTGGGTTGTAGATATGCAAATGCTTTACGTAATGTTTATTTGGAGGAAAATTAGGCACAAAAATATGGGTGTGATCTCCATGACACCTGTGTAAGGTGGTGAGATTAGGGGCTGCAAAGTGAAGGTGTGAAGGTGAACTGGAGGCTTTGAGAGAAAGTGTGGGGACCAACAGTAATGACCAAGGAATCATGCCATCTGACTTGACGTATGCACAAGCTCAGTGTGAGACTGAACTGTGCTATGGCTGCCGCTCAAGCCAATGGGGCCTTAGGCTGAATTACTAGAAGTATAGAGCTCAGAACGTAGGAGGGGAAGAGCTGGTCCTACCGTAGCTGGAGCCTAACTTTCAGTTTGAGACAGGCCTGTTCTTAATGGGCCTCTTGGGCAAAACTAGGATTGATGCATGTTAGCCACAGGGAAGTATATTCTTGCATTAATAAGAAAGAATTCTTGACTGATTAGAGTTACGCAAAAAAAAAAAAAAAAAAAAAAAAAAAAAGAATGGAGTGCATTGTGGGATGGTGAGCATTCGGACCCTGGGAGACCCTGTGTGACTGCATCCTGCTCCATGGTTCCACTGAGCGGTGGTCCTCCTGCCTGCTGGGCGACTTTGGCAAAGACGTGTCTGACTTTGTCCCTTCATTTCTCTCCATGCAGAACTGGAGGCTTCGTCTGCTGTGTCTCCTCCCCTGCCCCTCCTGCCTCTCCCTTTATGGCTGTGAGAATGAATGAGCTGCGGGGGCCCTTGGAGGCCAGGGGGTGTCTGAAATACAAAGCAGCGGCCGCGCTCCTGGCACTGATGTATTGTCTCTGCTCCCCACGATGAAGTTCTTGGCAGGTTGGCTTCTTCCAGAGCCAGGCAGGTTCATTACTAGCTGGCATGTCAGGCTGTGAAATTAAAGCTGTTTTGGTTTTTTCCTTTTTTTAAAATTCTCCACATCCACTAATTTATGAAATGCCATTAAATGTTGGGCCTGGCCTTGGCTCATAGAAACATTAGGGAGCACTGAGTCCTAGCATTTGAAAATCTCCTGCAAGCAAAAAATGGATGAGGGTGTCGGGGGGGCCAGGGGCCAGGTTGGGGGCCACCAGTGACATCCGACGTGAGGATCCCAGGTGCCTTGTGGGGCTCTGCAGACACGTGAGACAGTGGGGATTAAAACAGGGCAGCAGAGATGGGAGCAACACGAGGGCACTGGGGGTTCCAGGAGTGGGGAAGACGGGGTGCACAGGAGGCTGCTTTTTCAGGAGGGTTTGCATGTCTGAGTCTGGTCCTGTTCCCCAGCTATGGCCTGCTCAGGCCCCTCCGTCCATCCCCATCATTCATTCATTCATTCATTCATTCATTCCTCCAGCAAATATTTATCTAGTAATCCAGGCATGCTCTGGGCCCCACGATGGAAGAAAAATGGATAAGACATGAACCTGGGTCCTGGAAGTGCATGTGTTTTTTTGTTTTTTTTTTTGTTTGTTTGTTTGTTGTTTTTTCCAAAGTGCTAGGATTACAGGCGTGAACCACTGGGCCCAGCTGTGCATGTTTTAGTGAGGGTGGGCAGCAAGTCTACACAGAGGCCTGCGAGGTCCCAGATGTGCTGCTGTGGGCCTGGTGCTGGCAGAGGAGTCAGGCTTGGGGAGGGGCTGCTCCCACCACTGGGGGACCGATGGCACCCATGAGACCATGAGATATGGGCAGTGGCTGCCCCTGGGTTCTAAGCAGCATGGAAGCAGGTGGAGAAGCTGAGGAAGGGGAAAGCTTGAAGGGGGAATTGTGTCCCTCACCCCCAGAGAAATAGGATGCCTGCTTTTTTTTTTTTTTTTTTTTTGAGACTGAGTCTGGCTCTGTCGCCCAGGCTGGAGTGCGGTGGCCGGATCTCAGCTCACTGCAAGCTCCGCCTCCCGGGTTCACGCCATTCTCCTGCCTCAGCCTCCCGAGTAGCTGGGACCACAGGCGCCCGCCACTTCGCCCGGCTAGTTTTTTTGTATTTTTTAGTAGAGAGGGGGTTTCACCGTGTTAGCCAGGATGGTCTCGATCTCCTGACCTCGTGATCCGCCCGTCTCGGCCTCCCAAAGTGCTGGGATTACAGGCTTGAGCCACCGCGCCCGGCCGGATGCCTGCTTGAAATATACATAATGACACGTGGCAGAAGCCTGTGTTGAAACCACAGTCAACATGGTTCAAACTGAAGACAAGGAAGACACTGGGGATATTAGCTAATTACAAGACTTAACAAATGAGGTGAGGCTGGAGTGTGGGCTCACTGTCTAGCCATAGCCTGACTGGGCCTAAGTTTACCTGCTGTGTGTGTTTGGATGGGCCCCTGGTGACAGAGAAGATTCTGATACAGCCTGATGACTTGGGGCTTTTCTCTGTGCCGGGGGCCTGCACCCTCTCCCTCCTCCAGAGTCAGGGCAGGGCCCAGACCGGATCGCCCTGTGGGACTTAAAGGCATTGCCAGGAGTGAGGCCCTGCTCTAGGCTCTGTGGATTTAACCACAAACATGACAGACCCAAATCCTGGCCCTCAGGGAGGCCATTGGCAAATGTAAGGATGGGATTCATCTTTCCAAATTTGGATGTGGATTTGTTCGTAGCCCTGATTTGAAGTTATTTTGAAATACCTTCGGTTGGGGAAGGGGCAGGGGAGGCTTGGTACTCTGGCTAGTCCCTGGGTCTGCTCCTGCTCTGGGGAGGGCATCAATCAGGCCTGGACCACACCAGGAGTGGCTGGTGACCTCCTGCAAATTGGTGCTAGCATTGCCTGGGGCCTGATCCCCTGAGTCACCCTGCCTCACCCCAGATTGTCCCATTGTGGGCTAGATTATAGCTCAGTCATCTCAGCTGAGACAACCCTCTGGTTTTGGAAGGGAATTTTCCCGAATGCCACCAGCTAAGCTCTCTGGCCCTGAGCTTTGGCTGCGCCACCACGGGTGGGCCTTGCCTCCTTCCTGTACTGTGTGCTGGGCTCCCTCCACAGGAGCGGCTCCCCTGCCCCGCACCTCCCTCTCCCACTCCTGCCGCACCCTCTCCCTGCCCACTGCGCTGGCTTCAGAGGTCAGCTTCCTGTGTTCCCGCCCTCCTGCCTGTGCGGGGCAGGCCTGGCTCGCCAAGACTTCATGGCCAACTGTCTCTGCTGTCACCTCCTCCCTCCTGCCCTTGCTCCCTTCCCGATCTCAGCCCTGGCTCTCCCCAGCTCCGGCTCACCAGCTGGAGTCTCCCCAGCACTTTGGGCACGTCGCTGTCATTGGCTCTCCCTTCCCCACCGCTGGAGGGAACACATCAGGTTCTTTCTCCAATGGCTGTTCTCAAGGCGTTGACCGCCCAAGGGTGGGTGCCTGGCGGGGGGATAGGGTGTGGGGCAGGGTTTCTCAAACTCTGTTGACAACTGGGGCCAGACAGTTCTTGACTGTGTGGGCTGTCCTGTGCGCTGCAGGGTGTTCAACAGCATCCCTGGCCTCTACTCACCAGAGGCCAGGAGCAGCCCCCCCGAGTTGTGGCAACCAAAAATGTCCCCAGACATGCCACATGTTCCCTGGGGAGCAGAATTGCTCCTGACTGGGAACCACTGGGCTGAGGGCTGACAGCACCACGTCTCAGGCTGGGCTAAGACTGCACCAGAGGGACCTGAGAAATGATCTCGTCCAAATCCCATGTTTTAAAAGAAACTGGGCCTCCGAGAGCTAAAGAATCTTAAGGTCACACCGGGGAGCAGCATGATGAGAGAGGCATTTTAGGAAAAGGAATCAGGCAGCTCTATGCAGGCTGGGCTGGAAACCAGAGGCCGGGGCAGGGAGGGCAGTGGGGGCTGTGATCTGGACATGGGACCCATGGCAAAGGCCTGGTCTTGGTGCCTGTGCCCTCTCAGTTGAGGTCCCCTGGGAGCAGGTGGTAGTAAAGCCTTCTGCACCGAATGCCAGACGCCAGGGTTTTGTCCCAGTCCGGCATTGTGACTGGGGACTTCCATGTCCCCGCCTTAGCTTCCTGGAAAATCAAGGCGTGACCTTTGTGTTTTCTTCTTGCCGAGAGGCTCTGATAGTGTTGGGCCATCGGAAGATGGGAGCAGAGGGCTCAATTCGGCTGGAACCCCTTGAAGATGGGAGTGTGGCAGGGGGATGTGTGTGGCACCCGCTGTACTGCGCTGGCCTCCTCACTGGGCAGACGTGCACCATGTGTGGAGTTGTGCCAGGCGGGGGCTGTGACGGAGGCGGGAACAGGTTTGAGGGCTTGGAGAGGGAGGCTTCGGGTCCAGACTGTGCCCCCGTAGGATAGGCCACAGATCTTTCCTGGGGGCCTGGAGGACTTTGGACAGGAAATGGGAAAGGAAACAGATGTGGGGACAGGGCACCAGCTATGTTCCCTGAGAGGTAGAAGGCTCCTGGCTGGGTCTGGCAAGGCCAAATCACAGGATGTGGAGTGTGAAGTCAGAGAAGCAGTTTGAAGAGAGGTGACCAGGTCCTGGAGTTTCTGGCCTTAGAGATTTTCCTAGGTGGAGGCTCCCGAGCGTCCCAGCACTTCCCCCAGGAGGGAAGTGGAGAGAGGGGCTCGGAAGGGGCCCCCCTCCCTGCTGGTACACCCACAGTGGGAAACCGCGTCAGGAGGAAGCTGTACTTTGAGAACTTTTCCAGGCCCGAGGAGGATCCAGGCTCTGAGCCCTGGGGTCCTGCGTGTCTCCAGCTGCAGTGGGTGGGGGCACCTTGCGGCTCCCCCTGCAGCCAGTACCTGCCGCAGCAGAGTTTCCGCTTACTCATTCCAGGGTCTGGCTTTTAGAGCCATAAATCTTCAGCATGAAGATCATAAAGTCTCCATGGTGTGATTAATGAAAGAAAAATTGAGACGGCAGCATAGAAACTGACCGGATTGAAGAAAAGTCAGTGACTATTCGGATGAAAGTTTCAACCATCGCTGGCGAACCCAGAGTTTCTGGACCAGCCTGGAGCGCCACCTAGTGGCCACAGTGGGGATAGCCCCCGTTCCCCGGCGAAGCTTTCTGATGGCCCAGTTGGGCGATGCCGTGGGTCTGAGTGTGCCCATTCCTTGGGAGCCCTGACCTGGTTCTATGGGGGGCTGCCCCCGGGGACAGGGGGTGCAGGCCCACTCTCCACAGTGTGAAGGACCCAGGCAGCTGCGGGACGTACCTCATTCGGACCCCCGTCCAGCTCCTTGCACTGTCTCTGGGTTAGTAATACGTGGAGGTGTCTGTTCCCACCTTTTTCTTCAGGCACTGTGTGGACCACCTTTCTGGTTCCCCATTTATCAAAATCCTGCTCAGTCTTCAAAGCCCAGCAAGGCCTGTCAATGCCACCTTCAAAACATCTCACATTGGCCCATTTCTCACCGCTCCTCTGTAGCCTCCTGGTATGAGTCGTCCCCAGCTCCCGCCTCCCAGTAGCCTCCCAGTAGCCTCCCAGTTGCTCTCCTGGCCTCCCTCGGGCCGTCCCACGGTCGCTTCTCCAAACAGCAGCCGGAGTGATCTGCGGAAAACCTCAGTGAGGTCTTGTCAGTCTCCAGCTCCGGGGCCTTCCCGTCACACTGAGGACACCTGCACGTTTCCTTTACCTGCGAGGTCCCAGCTGGCCTGGCCCCTGGCCACCCCGCCTGCCTTGTCTCCTACCACGTGTCACCTCAGTGTTGTAGCACACGGCCAGCGTGCTCCTCCTTGGCTGGCCAGGCTCCTTCCCACTCTGGGGCTTTTGCACCTGCTGTTCCCTCTGGAATGTTCTTCCCCCAGATAGTTATGTTGTTCCCTCCCCCTGTTTATTTGTGTTTTTGCTTAAACCCCACCTCTTCCAAGACACCTTCCCTGCCCACACCCTCCCCAGTTGTTTTCTGGCTCTTTACATAGCCTTATTTTTCTTCGTGGCACATGTCAGCAGCTGAAGTTGTGTCATTTGTTGCTTACCTAAGGTCAGTGTCTCCTGTAAGAATCTACTCTTCGTGAAGGCAGGGTCTTTGCCAGTGAGGTGTATCACTGTCTCCCCAGCTCGGAGAACAGGGCCTGGCGCTGAACACGCAGGTGTTGGGTTTGTGGAGGAATAAGCGAGGGAGATGCCCTTCCTCAGGGAAGCATCTGTCCCCTCCCCTCGCCGTCCCGTGGGCATCACCACCCTGCCTAATTGCGGGTTGCCTTGTCTCAGCCCCGAGCCTCTGTTTCCTCCCAGGAGCCAGAGCAGCTTGAGAGCAGGGGCTGGGCTGATTCCTGGATTCAGCATAGTCAGCACAGGCCCTGGCACGGAACAACTGCCAGGGAAGTGCCTTTCCAGCAAGCAGTGCCCGGAGCTGGCCACCCACTTCACGTAGCTTATTCCATTCTAATTCTTACAACAGTCCAAAAGGAAGGGGATGATATTCTCACTCTGCATACGAGAGGTTTGCAAGCTCACACCGCCAGGATAAGCTAGAGCCAGGAGTCCCGTTTGGGTCTGTGACTCCCAAGCCCTTAGCCCCTGCACGTTCACCCGGCATGGAATGTTCTCGTCCTTCATCTGCCCCAAGTCCACCCACCCTTTAGGGACTGCCTCCTTCAACTGGCTTCCGTGACTGCGACAGTGATCGCCTCCTCTGCACGCCCGTAGCGTTGACTGGCGCCCGTCCGTCCCACCTGGGAGTGCAAATGCTGCACTTTATAGCCGCCATCCCATCCAGCCGGAACAGAGACCCCGGGAAAACCGGTCTCTAAAGTGGTTGTAGCTTTTCTGACATGGCACACTGCATGCTGTAGGCACTCAATAAATACTATTTGACTGATTGATTGGTTCCTTAGACTCAGCAAACTTCCCCTGAGCTGGCGGAGGGAGTGGGGGAGTGCCAGCTAGATCGAGCATAAAATCAGGCAGATGTGGAGATTTGCGGCCAGTGAAATGGGAGCTTCCCAGGTGGAGCTGGTGGCGCCGGCAGCCCCGGGGGTGCTGTTGGGGAGGGTTACTTTTTGGTTTTGGGGCCGATCATGCCAGAGGCCAGCTTATTATGTGGATGTTGAAGGCAGCCCTGTACTCCCATGTCCCACACACTGGCCAGGCCCGCAGCCAGCTGGTGACTGCCTCCTTTCTCCATCTGTGGGAAATTGTCCTTCAGACTCCAGTGGACAAATGGCCCTTCAGGTCAGAGCAACAGGACCCAGTCGCGGGAAGTTCTGGCTCCAAGAAACCCGACTCCGAGGGTCCCTTCCCACCCCCGGAGATGAAGTCTTTCTTGCTTTCCCTGGCCGCAGTTCTCCCCTCTCACCAGGCCTCCGTCTTGGACACTGGGCCTCTTCTCTATCACGCAGAGTAACCTGACCGCTCACATGTGCCCAGTACCTTCCACATATTTGTCCTGCACTTCTGCCTCTGTGTGGTTTAATCCATCCTCAGAGTGACCTGGGAGGCTCGTGAAGCTGGCACAGTCTCCGTTGTCATATGGGGAGACTGAGGCACAGGGAGGCTAGGGGACCGTCTGGATCACTCAGCCGACATGCTTTGGGTCTGCGGCCATGCCCGACGGTAGTCCCGTTCCCACCTTGTCGGTTCTTACTTTATCTGTGTCTCAGAGCATGGGGTGGGGGCCTGCAGGGTTCCCAGGTCCGTGGACGAGTGTGAGAGCAGCGCCAGGCTAATGGGCTTTCCTTCCTCTCCAGCTCTGTGGCTGTGGGCTGCTTGGAGTGGGCATCTGGCTCTCCGTGTCCCAAGGCAACTTTGCCACCTTCTCCCCCAGCTTCCCTTCGTTGTCTGCAGCCAACCTGGTCATCGCCATAGGCACCATTGTTATGGTGACGGGCTTCCTCGGCTGCCTGGGGGCCATCAAGGAGAACAAGTGCCTCCTGCTCAGCGTAAGTTATGTCCGAATCTCCAGCCCCTCCAACTCCTGATCTCCTTGCACTTGCACCCCTGGGACAGGCAAGACCTGGAACACTAGCCACCTGGGTGTCCAACCTGAGCCCAGGGAAACTGCTTCTAGAATGTTCTAGGCTTGATCACACCCCTCCTCCTCATGATTGGTTATGCATACCCCTAGTTGTTCCTCCCACTCCCTGATGAGTCAGCTCCTTTATGCCCCTGTCCTAGCTATCTGGGTTTCCTCAGGAGGAACTGGCCTCTCCCAGACCTGGGAAGCCCCACCTAGGTGCCACCTGTCCCTGCCTTCCACGCCCTCCTTGTCCTCAACCCTGCCCATTGCCACCTACCCATGCCTGGCCCTTTCCTTTCCAGTTTTTCATCGTCCTGTTGGTCATCCTCCTAGCAGAGCTGATCTTACTCATCCTCTTCTTTGTCTACATGGACAAGGTAAGCCTTGCCAGATGGGAGGGGGCATATGGAATTTCACTACCCTTTGAGTTGGGCCAGGCAGGCCAGGGGCCCTTCCCTGGCCAGAGGAAGAGTGCTGGCAAGCAGCACCTGTGCAGAAAGGAAGACGGAACCATGGGTTGGGAAAGCTACCGAGGAAAGGCCAGTTGGAAGGTTTTGATGGGGGGAGCATAGGGCGGGCAAATTTGGAGGATGGGGGAGTTGTATAGTCCCAGGAAGTGGAATCCTCTGCATGACCAGAGATGGCAGTGGGCTGCCTCTGGCTCTCGCGAGCTCCCTGTCACTGGAAGGAATTAAGCTGCTTGGAGAAGGGATTCACACCTGCTCAGGTGGTTGGGCTGGGTGATTTGAGAGCAACCCATGAGAAACAAGGAGGAACTCTCTGGACGAAGCTGGCTGAGCAGGACTGACAGCACAGGGAGGCTGTTTCCTGCACTAGAGCCCTTGAGGACGGGCGCTGCTCCTGGGTTCAGGAGGATGGTGGGTGGCCCCCTATAACCTCGCCAGGCTGGGCAGTTTGCAGTCACGAGCGAAGTTGGCCAGGATTTCAGTCTCTTGGGGCGTGGCAGGTCCTTTGGTACCATGCGCTCCAGAACTGTGTAAGGAGCAGTTCTTGAAGTAGCTGCCTGAGACACACCGAAAGTTAGAGACATCATTAGGATGAGAAAGAATAATTTTTTAGTTTTGCACTTGTGAAAGGGAAGAAAGAACAACGGCGAGAGATTTCTCTGTGCCAGCCCTGTTCTTGGCCCTTTTATGAGAATTGTTTCCCTTAGTTCTCACAACAGCACCATGAGTAGATACGGCTATTCAATATCAGGTAGAACAGCAGTGAGGGAGGCGCAAGGTCACATGACCTGTCTTCCTCCCTTAGTTCCCAGGGTGTGTTTTGAGGGGGGCAGTCTGTGGGGAAGCTGTGTAGTGGGGGGCGAGGGTGGCAGAGTGGCCTGTGTGTGTGGCTGGTCCTGGGATGGGAGAGCGGAGGCACGTGGTGTGTTTTTTGCCTCTGTGTGTTACAGCCCTGGCCCTGACCCTGAGTTTAGCTCTGCTGGGAGGCGGTGGGTGCACCAAGGCCTGCTGTATTCTGAAGCTGGGAGTGTGTGCCTACCCCCGCACCTCTGTTGGGCCAGCAGAGCCCCCCACCCCAGTGGGCAGGGCCTTCCAGACCAGCTGCCTTCCCTGCCTTCCTCACCCTCATCTGTCACCCACCATCCTGGGTGGCCTGAGGTGGGCTGGAGAGACAAGCTGCGTCCTGATCCTAACCGTCTCGCTGTGTCCCTGCACCTGGCAGGTGAACGAGAACGCCAAGAAGGACCTGAAGGAAGGCCTGCTGCTGTACCACACGGAGAACAATGTGGGGCTGAAGAATGCCTGGAACATCATCCAGGCTGAGGTGCGGGCTGGGCCACACTGGCGGGGCCAGGCGGGGAGGACGGGTGGCAGCTGGCACTTCTAGCTGCCTTCCCAGGTGACCTGACCCGGCACCTGTGCTTTCTGGATTTTAACCGGGAGTGGGGTGGTACCCACCGGGGCATTTGCCTGAACTGCCGAGTCAGACGTGGTACAGCAGGGCGCAGCTAGAGAGAGATGAGGACACAGGTGGGGGCAGGCCTAAGAGAGCTGTGGCTGAGCTTTGGGATGAATGACTGAATTTATTTTAGCAATGATTTGCCTCCATGATGGGGCTTGGCTTAGGTGGGGAGGCCCTGGCTGTAAGAGGAAAACAAGTCCATACTCCCAGACGCACCCATGTTAAGCCCTGGCGAGGGGCCGGCAGGGGCTTGAGTGGCAGTCAGCTTGGGACGGTTTACAGAAAGAGCAGAGGTGCTGGTGGGGAGGTGCCCAGCCCGACGGTGGGCCTCATTGCCCTCTCCCACTGTGGTCTCCAGGAGGCAGCACTCACTCGCTTCCCCAGTGGGCCCGGCTGAAGCCCAAAGAAGGGACGAGAAGCAAGCTCTTTGTCTCCGCCCTTAACTCCAGGGTGGCCACTTTTTGGGGGGCTGGAGTTGGCCTGGGCAAGGGAAGGCCCTGGGGAGGAAGGGGCAGGCCATGGCATGTCTGACCGCCCCTTCCATTCCTGCCGGCCAGATGCGATGCTGTGGCGTCACTGACTACACAGACTGGTACCCAGTGCTGGGGGAGAACACGGTTCCCGACCGCTGCTGCATGGAGAACTCCCAGGGCTGCGGGCGCAACGCCACCACGCCTTTGTGGAGAACGGTGAGGCTGGGGATGGGCCGCTTGGGTCCAAGAGCCCATGTGTGGATGTCCTGGCATGAGGAGACCTATAACGAGGGCTGGGCCCAGGACACTGAGAGGTTGGCTGAATGTGGGGTGGGGTAGGGGCTCACAAAATAAAGCCGAAAGGCAGATGGAAAATGGGGGGTGGGGCTGGACCCACAGTTGGGAGAGTCAGAGGGTGAGGGGTTGAATGGGGTCTGAGGCTGTGCAGCTGGCCTTGCAGGTGGGGCGGAGGCTGCACCAAGGGAGGGGGACAGGGCTGAGGCCAGGGAGGGCTGGGAGGTAAGAGCAAGGACGAGGTGGAAGGAGAGAGTTTGAGGTGGGGGCCGGAGCGCATGGTTGGGCTGGGACCCTAACGTCGTGGGCCTCGCTCCCCAGGGCTGCTATGAGAAGGTGAAGATGTGGTTCGATGACAATAAGCACGTGCTGGGCACGGTGGGGATGTGCATCCTCATCATGCAGGTAAGAGGGGCGTCCCCAGCAGCTGGCCTCAGCGCAGAGGGAAGGAAGCACAGAGAAGTGAAGGCAGTGTTGGTTCATGGCGGAGGGTCTGGAGTTCATCACAGCTTTTCAAGCTTGGCAGCTGTGCCTGCCGCCGTTTTCTGTGAGCTCTGACCTGAGAGCACCTCAGCACTGACAGTGGTGCTCAGGGCTGCCTGTGGCCAGGCCTAGGCTGGGATATTGAAGCTGGAGTCACCCCCCGTGGGTTCCCCCAGTTCTGCCCGAACCTTGAGCCCAGAGAGCCATGCAAGGCACACACGGTATCCCCTGGTCACCGTCTTTACAGCCTGTGCATACGGCACACTATCTGTTGTGACCGTGAGACCACAGCGGGCTTCCTTCTGCCTCCTGCACTTGTCTGGGTCCCCAGCTCCTTTGAGATCCAGGAGGGGAGGGACACAAACAAGTAGTGACATCGTCCTGAGCACACATCATTGGTGAGACAGCCCTGTTGCTGCCACAACATTGCACCATGTATTCTACAAGCAGACAGGAGAGGCTTGGCAGGAGTCCTGTTTTTTTCTTTTTTTAAGTGACAGGGTCTCACTTTGTTGCTCAGGTTGGAGTGCAGTGGCGCCCTTATAGCTCGCTGCAGCCACAAACTCCTGGGCTCAAGCAGTCGTCCCACTTCAGCCTCTCAAGCAGCTGGGACTACAGGCGTATACACCACCATACCTGAATGACTGAAAACTTTTTTTAAAAAATAGAGATGGGGCCTCCCTCTGTTGCCCAGGCTGATCTCAAGCCATCCTCCCACCTTGGCCTCCTAAAGTGCCACTGTGCCCGGCTGCCCTGAGTCCTGAACAATCCCTGCCACCTCCCACTCCCCACCTTGGCTCCTGTGAGCCCCCACTTAGGGCCAGGTCCTCCGTGCATCCCGTGCCCACAGCACCCCTCTGAGTGGGCATGCGTGCGCGTCCTGCAGAGGTTTGGTGGCTTCTGGTCTAACAGCGCCACGAGGCTGAGCCAGCGTTCACCTGTGTGTGACCTCTGTTTGCGGTTTTCTTCATTTCTTCATGCCACAAGCATTTTCCTGGCACACCCGTGGCCATCCCTGCTTGCTCCAGGTGCCCTGTGACATTCCAAGCCTCTCGGGGCTGAGGTCAGGTCCAGGCTGCAGCAGCTCCTGCCTCAGGCCCCTCCCCGTGTCTTTCAGATCCTGGGCATGGCCTTCTCCATGACCCTTTTCCAGCACATCCACCGGACTGGTAAGAAGTACGACGCATGAGTGGGCTGGCCGGGAGTGCCCGCCCCGCCCTGCTGCCCCGTGGAGGGAAGAAGATTGAGCTTTGTGTCGCCTGCCTGCACTCTTCAGATGTGACCCCTGCACCCACCCACCCCGGCCTGCCCTACCCCACCTACCCTGCCTCAGCCTCGGACTTCTCAGTGGGTGGAGTGCCAGGGAGGAGGAGGCACACGGAGACCTGGGGCTCGGGGCACCTGGATTCCTGCATCTGCATATGCGTATTTGCCAAAGACGACAGGGTGGGCTGGGGTGCACTCAGGAGGAACCCCCAGCACTGATGGGCTTCTGCCCCTGCCCTTCCTCACACTGACACTTTGTCCCCATGTGGGGTGGGGAGCAGAGTGCCCGCCCCGTGGAGATACCGCCCCAGCAGGGGCTGCTACGTCCATGGCCACCATGGGGCACTTGGCGGGGCGGGGGTCTGCCAGCCTCTGGGCAAGGCCCCTGGAGCATCTCGCCCAGGCTTTTTATACCTTACAATGTAACTTTTTTTATTTTATTTTACTCTACGATTATTCAGGAATATTATCTCTCAGATAAGTTTAGGGTTAGATTTCTGATTTGTAACTTTTTACTGTGTTGATTTCTTTAATGGTTTGAATTTTTTTCCCTGAGGGTGAGGGATGGGTGGGAAGAGAGGACATCTGTCCAGTCTCAATCAGGACAGACCACCGTGCGACACTCGGGAGGCTCTCGGATGGGGCGTGCCTGCGCCCTCAGAACGTGTGGGAAGGAGGGGCCGTGGACGGGATGCAGGACCTTGCCAGGCTGGTGTCTGAGGACGGGAGCCTGGGAGAGGTGGGTGGAGCATGAAGCAGGCTGGAGGCGCCCCTGCACAGGAGGTGGCGTTTGCTGACTAATGGAGCTGGAAAGGCCAGGGCAGGGGGGCCCACGGTGCTGGAGAAACGCTTTGCCAGGAATGTGGCAGAGCTAGAGGGGTCCTTAGACTCTTCGCTGAGGAGCAGTTGTTGGCATTTTCTTTCTTCCTTCCTCCCGCTCTCTGCTGGCACAGGAGGCTTCCCCTTCCACCCCGTGTGGGTGCTCCCACAGCAGGTTCCGCACACCCCAGTTATTTCAGACATTCCTGCTAGAAACTGTCAGACAAATACCTCTGTAGTTCGGATGCTGCTCACTTTCTCCCTTGCTTCTGGAAGGGGAAGCAGTCCTTAGCTTTTGCTGTGCTGGGACAGTGGCAGGGGATCCACAGGGGCGGGGACCCACGGTCGTCCCCACCAGCCTTGCTCAGCCGTGGGTTGCCCTGCTGGGAAGGAGGGAATCACGTCCACCTGGGTCCGAAGATCTTCGCCGCCTTCCCCGGGGCCATGGACAGCAGCAGTGGGTTGGGTGGTGATCCTGTCGTCTGTGATCCCAAGGAGAAGAAATACAGAAAACCCAAACGAGGTCAGACTGGCTCTTGTTACTAGAGCCATGGGAAGAAAGCAGCCGGAGTCATGCATGTGCAGAGCTGGGCCTGGGAGAGAAACAGGCTGGGGAGTGAGGCGGGGAGTGGGGTTAGGCTGCAGCAGGGCGCCCCTCCAAACTGCAGCTGGGCTGGCGTACTGTTTTGCAGTCCAAAAGGTGGCGGATCCATGGGACCCAGCATGGGGACCTTACCCACTAGCCAGCATCTGCTGCACTTGCTCAGGTGGGGCCTTGGTGGTCGGCTGCCTTTCCTTTACAGTTTGTCTTGTCACCCTGGTTTCCCACTGCGGCCAGGTCTCTTCTCCAGCCTCCACCTGTCTGTTCTGCTCCAAGAGCTGAGACACAGCCACCCAGCACCAGTCACTCCTCTGTTCACCTTAAGTAACACACACATCGGGACCAGGAGGATAGAACTGTTGGCATTATCAGGACTCGTGTTTTGCGGGGGTGGGAGTTGAGAGGAGGGTGGTCTTGTGAGTTGGGCAGGGTAAAGGCCACTTCCCTGAGGCAGGGGCGGTGGTGCCGATGGAACCCGGGGAGGCCCACATTTGAGCAAAGCTGCCCTTCCCTTGTCCCCTGGCCTGGCTTCCTGGTAAGGAGCTTCAGCCACCTCCCCAGGAGCCCCCAGAGTGCAGATTCTGGAGCAGACACACCCTGGCGGAGAGACATTCGGCACACAGGTGCTCCAGTTGCACGGTGGGACCCGGGGCCTCGTGCGTTTCTCGCTGTGGGTGGGGTGGGTGGGTTGGTTTGTGCCTATCAATGCAATTTTTAATTTTTGTTAATATCAACAGCAAAAGCCGAGTGTGTTGGGAGACGTGCAACCTCCCTGAAAATCTTTTCTGTTGCTGGAGTGCTTCAGGGGTGGCCTCTGGCCCCAGAGCCTTTGCCACAGTGGCCCCACCAGCCCCCACCTCATCCGTCTGTTTGCAGAGCCTCATCTACAGGTCCCCATGCTGCCTTCTTTACTCGCTCTGCGCTTGGCTGTTTTGTTATTTGGCTGAGTCTACGTTGGGTGGAAGTCTCTGTGCACGGAATGGGTGTTCCTCCAAGCGCCTTCCACTCGGAGGGCCACACCCGGCGATGCCAGTGAAGGTGGCACAGCCTCTCTTCAGTTTCTCTTGACTGTGATCTCACTGGGGCAGAATTCCCCGGAGAGAATTCCCTCACTCACGGCTCCCTCTGCCAGAGTTAGTTCAATCAGGTCTGATGTGAGCAATTTACACACTTGTCTCAGAAAGTCCCTCAGGGTTTGTAGAGGACTCAGGGGGCATCCGCTGCAGACTCAGCCTTTCTCTGCCGCCATCTTGCAGCAGGGGTGAGCGGGCACAGGCTGCGAACTGCCCTTGGGTGGTGGTAGCAGGGGTCAAGGTGCAAGTCTCCCCCTGCACCCCTCCCCCAGCTTGCGCCTTGTCACCCCCTCTCCCTCCAGCATGGGCCTGCGTCTCAGGCTCTCTGGAAGGGCAGCCCTGCCCCAGACCCTCTTGCAGATGTCCTGGTTTGACTTGGAACTAGGTGGCCATCTTTCCAGGCTTTGGTGGCCAAAGAGCAGTCCAGGTGGATGGAAGTGGCTGTCCCCTCCTCTCCAGCCCCTGCCCACCCACCGGTGGAGGTGCTAACTAGCAGGGACGTGGCATAGGATGGGAGCTGGGTGCGAGCTGTTTGGGGTCCATTCTTTGTCCCTCAGCTTCTCAGAGTCCAGCCAGCCCTTGTGTTCCCGTGCCCCCCACTTTCCTCCTCCCCACTGCAGTGAGGCAGTAGTCCAGGGTGGGGCCTGGCCTCCCTGCCCTGATTGGGCACTCAGGAGGTGAGGCCTGGGGGGCTTCCTGCCCACTCCTTGCCCACCTGCCTGCCCCCGGGCAGCACGGGAGGGAGAGCAGGGCGAGCACGCTTGTTGGTTTCAGATGCACTTTCTGCTTGCGATGCCGTATCTGTGCGTTCCTTCATCCTGGTCCTGGCTTTATGGAACACCATGTTTTTAGCATGTTTTTAAATAAAAACCAATAAAGTGTCAAAAGCACAGCAGGCTGTCTCTCAGTGGTGTGTGTTGTTCACTCAGCCAAAACTGTGACGTATGTTGTGGTTGGTGTGAGGGACCCAGATGGATCAGATACCCCTCCTGCTGTTCACGCAAGACACACCCCCACGGGGACCTCCTCTCTCTTTTGGGGCCCAGGTTACAGATCTGCTGGCGCGGGGAGGGTCTCAGTCCTCTCTGGGTGCCTGAGGAATCTTCACATCACCCCTTGAAACAGGCTGGATCGGGGTCAGTCCCAGTGCCCGAGCCCTCTGTGTGAGAGGCCGTAGTCCTCTCTCCGTACACCCATCATACATGGCCAGTCCTGTGGCCAGGCCCCTAAGTGTATGGTGGGAGGGGTATGGAATAAGGCAATTATAGCTTCCAGGAGGGGAAGGGGCTTCCTGTGGGGGTGGGGGCTGTCAGTTTCAGAAGCGGTGTTCTTCCCAGTCCCTGTGATGTGCCCAGGGTTCATTTGACCTTGATGTCTCCTAGGACTGAGGGGACCTCACAGTGTGACTTGGCCCTTTCAGGTGACTCTGGGACAGCCTCCAAGAAGGAACACGGTCAGGATGAGGATGGTCAGCAGGGAAGGCCGTTAAAACCATGAGCGGGAAGAGCTGCTGACTGGGCCGCTGACGTTGCCACCTTCCTGCCGTCGAAGTCTCCGCTTCCTTGGTTGGGGTCCTGGTGTGTGGGGTTTCCTTGGCTGTCAGTCAAGGTGACAAGTTGCAGATGAGAAGCTCAGAACTCCCTGGTCCTCACTGTGCTCATGTCCCCAGAGTGGAGGCAGGCGTGAGGGTGTGCATGGGGTGTGACAGCAGTTGCAGGTTTGGAGGTGGGCATCTTGAAACCCCTCTGCCCGTGGAGCTCCATCTCCCTCCCTCTCAAGGGAGTGGCCAGGTCCACACAGAATTATCCCAAAGCATCAACCTCCGGGCAGCCGCCATGTCCCAGAGTCTCCAGAGACGGTGCCCTGAGTCTGAGCCACCCTCTGTCTAAGGTCCAGCTGGAGTGGTGTCCCTGAGAGCCTCCCCAGGATATTTACCAAGAGAGACTTTGTGGCTGTAGGGTCAGGATTGATCATGGCCGAGGAGCAGGTGATCCCCCATCGTCTGCAGAGGATAAACCAACTCATAGGAATTTGGGCGGATGCCCCCCTGTCTCTGCCCATTCTTACTCTCGCTCCTGCCCCCAGGCCTGTGGACACAGATGTTGAGATGCCCACTGGGTCACTGTGCTATGTTTTGGGGCTTCTGGGCAATGGAACACACTGGCTGTTCTCTTAACCGTTGGCTCTGGCTGCCCTGTCTGTGCGGGAGAGGAGCATCTTCTTTTTCTGGGGACTTTTAGTGACGAGGCTGGCGCCTCTGGGCTGGGTCTGGGCTCCTTAGTCTAGGGAGTGACTGAGATGACTCTGGGGGTCCCTCCTTTGCCCCCCCATTCTTGTGTGTGGTGGTGGAACTGCCTCTCCATTGGTGCTCAGCAAGGGGCAAGGGAGAAAGGGTGGCTTCTGAGCGGCGGCAGAGCCCTGCCAGCTTTCCACGGGGCCAGCGCTGGTGCTTGCACAGGCAAATGTCTGTTTGCTCAAAGACTTACTGAATACTCACTCGTGCCAGGCGCCTATAACACAGTCGTGGACGACACAGACCCAGTCCCTGCACTTACAGAGCTGACCATTTAGTGGGGGACCCCAGAAGAGTGCGTATGATTGCAAGTAAGTAGTGGCAGTAATGTTTACAGGGCACTGGAAAGCCCTGTGGGACAGTCACTGGCTGAACCCGGAGAAGAGAGGTCTCCAGAGCAGGTGATGTCGAAGCTAAGAGCTGAAGGTGGAGGCGTTCACCTGGCAAAGAGAGGCAGGAGATGTGTCCTGTGGATGCTCGTGGTCCACAGAGCTGGAGCACAGCGGGTGAGGGTGAAGGTCTGGAGACAGCGGTGACCACCAGATCACAACCTGGAGAACCAGGCCAAGGAGCTTGAAGTTCAGGCTGAGAACAATGGGAGCTGAGGAAAGGCTTCAAGCCCAGGTGTGATGGGCTCAGATGTAGCCTTTAGAAAGCTGGCTGTGGCTGCAGTGTGGAGAGTTGTCAGGGACAGGGGAGGCCACCGGGGGACCAGGCACAGGTGCTGCAGTGATTTAGGTGAGAGACGATGATTTAGGTGAGATCCTCAGGGAAGGGCACGGGGGTGGAGACGAAGCCGGGAGATTAGAGAGATGCATAGGAGAATCTGTGAGCCTTGTTGGTTAATTAGATTTATGCAAAGAAAAGGAGCATTCTTGCCACCCGCCCAGCATGACACCCTCAACCCAGACATGTAGATGACTAATTGTTTGCATCAAATGGATGGATGAATGTATTTGCTGGGCTCAGTGCTTCTGTGCAGGAGATGGCAGGGATCAGCATGGTGCAATTAAATCTCTCTCTTTGTTTGCATTGAGCTGCGCAGCTTGCAAAATGCTTCCATAAACGTGATCTAGGTTCCTCCCGACCAAAACCGTCTTATCGGCTGTCACTGTGCTTAAACTTTCACCATCAGAGAGGCACCACGGTGTGCCTGGAAAGAGCACTGATGTGGGTGCCAGAGGACCCGGGTTAAATTCCCAGTTTGCATTTGGTGTCTCTGTAAGCCTCAAAACTTGTCTTGGTTTTGTCATTTGCAAATGAGGATAATGCCTATTTCATAGATTTGTTGTGGGGATTAAATAGAGACATGTATGTAGAGGCATCCAGCTTGATCCTGGACCAGGATAGGTGCTTGGCAAGACAGTGGCTGAACCTGGGTCGCCACATGAAAGGCAGGACCCCAAGGAAGAGCAGCTTTCAGCCCGAGGACACAGGAGAGCAGTCTGCAGAGGGACGTTGGTGTATGAAGGGAGAGTGAGCTGCCCGCCGGAGCTCAGGGAACAAGCTTCCCCATGCCTCTGTTTTGCTCTGGGCTGGCTCAGCAGCAACACTCAATATTCCACAGAAGCAAGAAGGAAGCCAGATTAAATAAATGTCGTTTTGGACACAAAAATATTGACATTGCGATGGTCCCTTCTTAAAGCCGTCAGCAAAGCTTGGTAGGCTATTGATTTAGCCATCTCGTTTTTGCTGAGTTTAATGACAGCAGTGAGATAGACTATTGTCTCCTAAAGCTAACACAGAATAACAGCACTGCACAGGGCATGCTGGAGCCAAGCCCTCCTGATTGAAGCTGATGCCCTGGAACCTCTCCTTTGCAGCCCAGAGACTACCAGGTAGCTGAGAGCCAGCTAGGGCAGAGCTGGGCACTGCCTTGTTTTCCTTGGCCCTATGTGCAGAGGAGAGAGGTGAACTAGGACAGGAAGGCCGCACAGTGGCCTGTGGCCGGGTCTTGTGGTTAGCACCTGTTGCCCAGAGAGTTTTCTTCTGGTTACTGAGTTCTGGAACAGCCTAGAGCAGTGTCCAGAGCAAGGCCAGGCTAGCCTTGGTGGTGGAGGTGAACTGCAGCCCACATGCTCTGATTGGAGGACCTCAGGAAGCTCATTGTCCTTTGCCTCCCTAATCCCACCTCAACTCCTCCACTCAATTTCTGGAATCAGAGTCCAGATGATCCCTAATTTATAATGGTTCCGTTTATGATTTTTTGACTTTATGATGGTGTGAAAGCGACAGGGATTCAGTAAAAATGCTTATCACTTTCCTTTGAGTATCCACACAACCATTCTGTTTTTCGTTTTCAGTACAGCATTCAATAAACGACATGAGATACTCAACACTCCACTGTAAAGTGGCCTTTGTGTTAGATGGTTTTCCCACTGTGGGCTAATGCAAGTGTTCAGAGCACATTTAAGTTAGGCTAGGTTAAGCTGTGGTGTTCGGTAGGTTAGGGGTATTTTTTTTTTTTTTTTTTTTTGAGATGGAGTCTCACTCTGTCTCCCAGGCCAGAGTGCAGGGGCGCAATCTCAGCTCACTGCAAGCTCCGCCTCCTGGGTTCACACCATTCTCCTGCCTCAGCCTCCCGAGTAGCTGGGACTACAGGCGCCCACCGCCACGCCCGGCTAATTTTTTGTATTTTTAGTAGAGACGGGGTTTCACGGTGTTCGCCAGGATGGTCTCGATCTCCTGACCTCGTGATCCGCCCGTCTCGGCCTCCCGAAGTGCTGGGATTACAGGCTTGAGCCACCGCGCCCGGCCATTAGGAGTATTAAACGCATTTTTGACCTATGGTATTTTCAACTTATGTTGAGTTTATTGGGACGTGACCCCTTCGTAAGTCGGGGAGTGTCTACATATTCTGAATATATTTGTTTTCTCTGGCAAGAGACCCCAGTTCCTGAAAGGACTCAGCCTTCTTATTCACCAGTTGGCCCCTCCAAGAGAGTGTGTTGGGTTTGACCTCTGGCCTCCAACTCAGGGTTCTCTAGAGTAGGATTGGAGATTCCTGAGCTATTCTCAATATTTTAAAAGTCCCAGGGAAGTTGTTCCTCCCCCGCCAATCATGGGAACATAAACCTCTTGGGTGTGGCTGGCTCTGTTATGCCCTTAATGCAGGTTTCCCTCCCCTCCCCTGGTCCGATGCAAAGGCTCCCACCGGCTGTTCCACAGGTCCTCTCCTTCCTGCTCAGGCACTGCCAGATAGGGTTTGACCAGAGACAGAAGCAGGAGGAAAAAAGAAGTAAGGGCTTCTTGTGTATTTGCTTTTTTTTTTTGGATACAGTCTCACTTTGTCACCCAGGCTGGAGTCCAGTGGCATGATCTTGGCTCACTGTAACCTCGGCCTCCTGGGTTCAAGCGATTCTTGTGCCTTAGACTCCTGAGTAGCTGGGATTACAGCCACCCGCCATCATGGCCCGCTAATTTTTGGTATTTTCAGTAGAGACGGGGTTTCACCATGTTGGCCAGGCTGGTCTTGAACTGCTGACCTCAAGTGATCTGCCTGCCTTGGCCTCCCAAAGTGCTGGGCTTACAGGCATGAGCCACCACACCCGGCCTCATGTGTTTGTTTTTAAGAAGAAATTGGCTGTTGGCCCCTGTGCCCTTGCCTCCCCACCAGCAGCCTCACTCTTTTCAGTTGTGGAGAGAGAGTGAGAACCAGGGTCCCCACGGTCCCCAGCTCAGGTCCCAGCAGACACCCTGAGGCAGCAGTGGCAGCCCAGTCAGGGCTCACATGAGGCATCGGTACCTGCTGGGAAGTAGTGGCAGCTGACAGGTCAGCCGGCACAGCTTCAACAGCAGCTTCTCGCTGCCTGCCCGGATGACAAGGCCCTTAGATGCCACGTCTGTGGAGACAGCAGTCACCAACCACTGACAGTGCCGTGCAGCAGGGAGGGTACCTGTTTCTCCTCGGTACACACACGTACACACTCTCAGTGATGGTGGAGGTGAGTAGATGTCCAGGTCCAACAGGACAGATGACCGTGAGTGTGCCCTGGGCTGGCTTCCTTCCCCTGTTCAACATCCAGACAGAGCTGCTACTGCGCTGACCGTTCGGTGAACAACTGAACATTGGCCAAGGAGGTCCTGAAGACACAGAGCAGGGCAGGGCTGGAGCTCTTGTGCAAAGTAGGTCCCCACTGGACCTCCTCAGGTGGATCCACCTGCTCACACAGCATGTGGCCAGGCCACGTCGGGTTCACACCACACCAGGTGTGTGGTTCCATTCTCAGCTGCCTCCCAGGCCACCACCACCCCTCTGTCTGGGGATCCCCCGAGCCCAGCTTACCCGGGTACTCTTCAGGCTCCCCACCCCACCTCAAGCAAGATTTCTAGACAGAAGGGTGAATGAGAGAGAATGACTGTCCCATGTCATAGAAGGGAAAGCATACTTCTTTTTAGCTTTGCGCTGGGCAGCCTGATGGCTCAGCAAAGATTCCTCTTTTCGCATTGAGGAAAAGGTGTCCAACCCTGGATTTGGGGATGAGGACAAACCAGCTGGTTCAAGGTGGAGAAACCCTGTCATTGTAGAGTGAGGTAGTCCGGGGGTCCAGGTGGCAGTAGGAGTGTGTGTCTCGGTCAGGGGGAGCCCTGTTGCTTGTGACCTCTCCCCACACTCTCCTCTGCTGCAGCCAGGCAGGGGGCCATGTGGTGAAGTGGGCACAGGCTCACTGCAGGTTCCTTAACAGGCTGGTCGCGCAGCCTGGTAAATGGTGTGAAGATATTGACTGACCAGAGGCAGAAAGCTTGACGAGGAACGCAATTCAAGTACATGTGTTTGAGCCTGGCTCTCGCTGACAGCCAGGAGCTCATGACACTTGTGAGTGGGGGAGGTCAATTCCAACAAATCATGACTACAGCTGACAGAAGGATAAGCAGGACCCTGTGCAATGTGGCCAGCGGGTTTACTCACAGGGAAGCCACAGTTAACATGGTGGCTTCAGGATGTTACCATACACTTGGTGAACTGATGGCTGGGGTTTCCTTGCAGTGGAGGGAAAAAAATAAACAGAGGTAGTCTAGATAGAATTCCTTTATTTTCATTATCATGCCCCTAGCACGTGAAGCTGGGCTTACCCTGAGATCAGCTATGGAGTGGGATGTGTTTCCGATGAGAGCAGTTTCTCTATATGCAGTAGGTTAAGGCATTGTCTCTGTGTCTAGAATACTGCGATGACCCACACCCATGGGCCAGCTGGTTCCAGGAGCCCATCTGGCCTTGCTGACACTGGGCTGCCTGAAGGATTAGCCACACTTGCACAGGGCGGGCTCGGGAAGGGGAATCCCAGGCTTATAAGCAGGAGGAGGCAAGGCCCACAGGAGGCAGGGAGCATGGGCTGGGCTGTGCACTGAAACAGGAAAAGGGAGGCAGGGCACAGCGGCTCATGCCTGTAACCCCAGCACTTTGGGAGGCTGAGGCAGGAGGATCACTTGAGCTCAGGAATTGGATATCAGGCTGGGCCACATAGGGAGACCCCATTTCTACAAAAAAACTTTAAAAAAATAGGAAAAGGGAGCAATAAGGATGTTGTTGTGCCTCTCCTAGGGTACACAGGAGGTGGTGGGACAGCAGGCTGGGGAGTGTAACCTGTCTCCTTCCAGGAAAGGACCCAGCCACCGGGTCTCCTGGCCAAGGCCACAGACCATCCAAGAGCCCTCCAGGGCAGGGCAGGTGCTGCACAGATGCACAGTGCGAAGGCTTTCCTGTTCGGCTGTGAGCGACCACAGCAGCATGCTTCACCCCCGACCCCACGATGGAGGTAGGAGGACAGTTGCATCTAGGCAGCCCGAGGGACTTTTGAACCCTGAGGGTTGTGGCAGTGTCCCTGGGACATGGTCTAAAGCAGTGGTTCTTAAAGTGTGGTTCCAGGACCAGCAGCAGCCCCTGGGGACTTGTTAGAAATGCAGGTTGTTTGCTCTGCTTCTCCTGATTAGAAACTCCGGTGGCGGGGGCAGCACTCTGTTTGGAAAACATCCTCCCAACCCCAGGTGGTGCTGACGCCCACTCGAGTTTGATCACTCCTGGTTTAGATGCTTGATCACAACATTCTCAGCAGATGTAAGCACCACCCAGCAGCGGTACCAAAGACTGGTTTTCTCCGAAGCCAGTCAAACCCCCTTTCCTTCCTCAGGCCAGGGGTGGCCAGTACGTGGAGAATGTTTTCAAGGCAGGTCCTAGGGTGGGCGGTGGTGACGGTAACTGTTCCACCTCACTGCCCCTGTCTGAAAACCTTGAAGAGGGGCCCAGAGTGGCAGACTCTGAGACCAAAGCTGGCTGCAGGGCTGGAGGGTCCCGGGCAACATCATACTGACATACCATGGCCCCCTCCCCTCAGAGCCACACTGGGCCCTTCCGGCTCTCAGGGCCTTTGGCTGTGCACAAGGTGAACTTCCCAAAACAGAAAGTAGTGTCCGCTCCAGAGCCCTGGCAGCAGCAGGCGCTTCGTATGGCCTGGAGAAAGAAGGCAGAGAGGGGCGTCACCTGAGGGGGAGGTGGTCAACACACCCCCAGACGTCCCCTCCCAGCCCGGGTGGCTCTGGCAGGGGGCGTGACCTCAGGTTTTCTCCAATCCCCAGTGATCTCGACATGGGCATGAGATTCCACACCCTGTGTGAAGGCTCCGAGGGCTGAGGGCCAGTCCCTGCTCTCACTGTGGGGTCAGCATTGGCACCTGAGATAATGGGCCAGGCTGTTGCCAGGCTCACTTGCTGCCTGAGTTCCTGCACCGGGGGCCCGGCTGTCAGCCTCAGATAAGCCAGGCTTCACCACACACATGTGCAGGGCAGCTGGCGCCTGGCCCAGATGCCAGATTCTGTTCAACCTGGCAGGGGGTGCCGAAGCTGCTGCTATAGGATGGTGCCCCTGAGGGACACTTTGTTTCTGAACGTCAGCCTGAGCACTTGTTACAGAGATGGAGAGCTATGGGACGCGGAGGACAGGGGGCTCCCGGCTCAGCTTTACTTCCTTCCACCTGGCTGGGGTGGCAAGACAACAGCCATTATTGCTGACCAGCAAGCCTCTTAACCCTGCTGAGCCTCAATTTCCTCACCTGTAAAATGGGGGTAATACCTTCTTATTGGAGTAATTGCAAGCGAATGTACTGACAGCAAGTAACACATTCTAAGTGCACAGCAGACCCTCAGTAAGCACCAGGCATTCCCCGGACACCCGCAGACGGCCCTGCCTGGAGGGCTCCTGGGGTTGAGGCTAGACTGTTGGGGAGTGGGGAGGGAGAAAGAAAAGAATGGGCACCCACACTTCATCCCCTCCCACAAGGCCAGGTTTCATCCCTGTTCACTCCCTGCCTCCCACCAACACTCTTCATCCAAGGGACACAGGGATGTACCCTTCTCTCTTGGTGTCTGCCCCTTAGGGAAGGGTGGCATGGCGTGTGCAGGGTGAGGATATGCTGGCCTGAGCTATGTGGGATCCCAGCACCTGTTGTTGCTCTGCCAGGGCCCTGGTGGGCAGGAGCCTTTTGCCAACACAGCACTGGTGATGACTTTACACAGGCATGTCCTGTCTCTCCAAGGAACTCAAGACTGCTGGCCTCCAAGCAGAGGCCCGGGAGGACCTGCCCTGGGCATCCATCTCCACCCTGGGCAGCAGGAGGGCTACACGCAGCTGGGGCTGCATCCTGGGCTTCAGACTCAGCCATTGTGCATTCCCAGGCAGAACCTGCCCTGTCTTGGGCCTCTGTTTCCTCCAACCCTGTCTCATCTCCCAGGCTGCTGGCCTGGACATGGAGGTCGTATTTCCAAGAAGCTCTGGGCTGTCCTATCACTTTCTGAAGCTCGGACCAGCCAATCTCCCCAATGGAAACCTGGGTTGGACAACCCCCCAGGGCAGGAATCACAGCTAATCCTGCCCCCAGTCAGGCTGGCCCAACCCAACACACGGGGCTGGGGCCGACGGAACAGGCTCTCCTGGGCCTGCCCTCAGTGACAAAGCTGCTGCCACCTTTGTCTCCCATCCCTGCCAGGGCAGACAGGTCAAGCCACAGCCCTCCTACCCACTGCTGCCTCTCTCGGTGCCCCACCGGGAAGAACAAGACCCTGGCCCAGCACACTCCCTTTCTCAGCCTCACTCGGTAGTTGTTTGATATGCAGCCCTTCAGAGCTCCTGGGAGTCGCGATCAGGTTTTGATGATCTGCATGAAGCCCAGCTTGGAGGGCAGCAAGGATAATCACGTCATACTGTTTCTCTGGGCCGTGGTGCAGTCGCTTCTGGGAAAACTGGTCTTCCTTCTAATGAGTTCACATTGGCCACTCCGGGCCCTTCGAGGCAGAGGAGCTAAACCAGCCCAGCCTCCTAACAGCCCCTGGAGAATCCCCAGAGTAGAGGCGGCAATCTGCCCCGAGAGGCCGGCTTGCTCTTGGTCCACGTGGGCGCTTCCCGCTCTGAGGATATAGTTTCTGGACAGTTCAGCGCTGTGTTTGTGACTGCAGTGAGGGGCCTTCAGGCCGCTCCTGTGTATGGGAGCAAAAGCACACCCCTCCTCAGGGCCAGCCCAGATCAGCAAGGGCTGTGCTCAGCAGGCTGGGAGCTACAACACGTGGAGAGACCAGGTGTGACCTCTCCCAGCCTCGGCCTCTGCATCACAAGGTGCTGTGCGTCAGCGGGTAAGAGGCCCCCCTCTGGGGAGAAGCGCAGGACCGGGAGGTATGGAGGCCGGGCGTGGGGTTCCTGTGTGAGGCTTAAGGTGCCCACTGGTGATAGCCATCTGGGGGTTCCCTGTGGTTGTCGCACAAGTTGATACCTATCCTTCGGGAGACTGCAAGCATGAATGCTCTGTATTTCCTAGGATTTCCTCTCTGTTCTCCCTTAGTATTTGGGAAAGTGCTTCCTGAAAACTCCCTGCCTAATTCAAGAGAGATGCAAGAGAGGACCAAAGGAAGGGACTCTGTCCAGCCTGGGATGGGCGGAAAAGGGAAGCAGAGTGAGGCTCTCTGGAAGCAGCACGGTGGTGGCCACAGGGTTGGGGAGAAGGGGCCCCAGAAAATGTGAGGTTCGGGCAGGTCCCCTGGATTCAGAGCTGCCCCTTCTGAGCCCTCCAGCTCTGCAGGGCCTGGGATTTAGTCCACTCTGAGATGAGTTTTACACCCACCACCATTAAGAGCTGAAGATAGTTTTAAAACCAGCCATTCCTCGGCTGGGCAAAGTGGTTCCCATCTGTAACCCCAGCACTATAGGAGGCCAGGGTGGGAGGATAGCTTGAGCCCAGGGGTTTGAGGCCAGCCTGGGCAACATAGGGAGACCCCATCTCTACAAAAAGTTAAAAAATTAGCCAGGTGTGGTGGTGCATGCCTATCATCCCAGCGGTTCAGCAGGCTGACCTGGGAGGATTGCTTGAGCCTGGGAGGTCAAGGCTGCAGTGAGCCATGGCCATGCCACTACCCTCCAGCCTGGGTGACAGAGCAGGACCCTGCCTCAAAAACAAAAACAGACAGCCCAGAGGCATTCCTGAGAATCGGGCCCCAGACCAGGAGATCCCCGAGGGGCATATTACTAGAGGCCGGGGCTTGGGGCCAGGGTCTCCCAGAGGGATTTCTCCTGGGAAAGCCGCTAGGCAAGGTGCAGGGCTCCGCTCTCGGTGCAGCATGTGCTAGCGTGGCCCACACACCCCACATCCCTGCCCTGGCAGCTCCACCCCGCCTGTGGCTGCCCTGCCTCCGGCCTCCCCACTCCAGGCCCTGCAGGAAGGAGTGAGACCAGCAGGACACGGCTTTCCAGCTGAGGCAGCGTGGGGAGTGGGCAGGTCGAAGGGCTAGCTAGGTCATCTAGGGGAAGAGCCACCCCTACCTGTCCCACCCCGTGCATTTCCCAGAGGGGACAGCAAGGCGAGGGCTTCTGAGCACCGGTGGGGATCCTGCCCCTAATGCAGGCGTCCCAGGGCACCAGGGTTTTCAGCCCTTTGTCCCAGGTTTGGGAGCTGGGAGGGAGCAGAGAGCCCAACTGTCACCCTCCTGTAGTCCCTGGCACCCATGTGCCTGGTGAGGGTCCTTCTCCTGCCCAGGCTCTGGCTGTGAGGGCTCAGAAATGAAGGGGAGGGGGCTGAGGGTCCCTGCCTAGGTGAGGAGCTGTGGGCTAAGGCACTTGGTGCATTTGCAGGGGCTGGACACAGAGGAGGGGGCATCTGTGGCCCTGGTGGAGCTGGTGCCGATGCTGCAGGCCTGGCAGGTGGATGTGGCATCCATCCTTCTGAAGGGCAGTTGGAAGGGGACACAGTTGACCATGAGTAAAAATGTTGCTGGAGCCTCGGTGCGAGCAGCAGGGGAGAACCATCCTGCAGGTCTGCCAGGTGGAGCGGGCGAAGGAGCAGAGAGAAGAACTCCTGAGGCTGTCGGCCCTCAGGGCCCTGGAGCAGCGCTGCTCACGCCCAGTGCACACGTGAGTCCCCTGAGGCCTGGAAAAAGGGCAGCTTCCTGCTTAGTTTGTGGGGGGGCCTGCAGTTTTGCACTTCTAACAAGCTCCCAGGTGATGCCCGTGTGCGTGGGGAAACCACACTCCGAGAACTGCTGTCTAAGAGCAGGGCTTTGCACCCTTTAATGGACACAAACCACCTGGGGACCCCCTTATTACAGTTTCGCAGGCCTGCGTGGGGGCCTAAGGGTCTTCGTTCCTAATAAGCTCCCAGTCGGTGCTGTGGGTCTGTGGTCCTAGGGCTTCTCCAGAGATGGCCTAATTTAATGAGATCCCGAGTGGGTATTTCTGCTCCCTCATCACAGCTGTCTGAAGCAGCCTTTTGCTCTGGGAAACTGCCTGTGTTTTGCTGCCCTCAGACTCCAGAACAAAACTCAGGTCCATTATGGATGCTCTGAGGTGTGCAAGAGCCATGGGGGAAACGGAGGCTCTGGGAGGAGCCCCTGGAACTGTCACCAGCTCTGACAGTGAGCACAGAATGCAGTGCCAAGCCCAGCCCCAGGAGTCCTGCCTGCCAGCCCCTGTGTCGGCCACCAGGAGCTGAACAGGACGGGGCTGGAGCGTCCTGCCCAAAGCATGCGCAGGCTTGGGAAGGTCGCTCTCAGCCCGATCTCACTCCCCATTTCTAAAACACAGAGGACCTTTATTTTCCCGCCTTGCTCTGCGTGGGTCCTCCCTCGCCTTTTTCCTCTTCCTCTCTTCCCTCCCACGCAAGGATGCATTGAGGTAATGTCATCGTGATCCTGATAATGATGACCTGTTGTCGGGTCTCGACTCTGTCTGCAGGAGAGGGGCACTGGGCAAGAGCAGCCCTGTGACTGTCCCGTGCCACCTGGGGTGAAGGTGGGTTCCCCTAAGTATAGAAACAACACCCCGACTTTCCCCAGTGTTTCCAGCAGCTGCTGCTGCCCTGGCCTTGTGAATCCGGGTGTAGAGGGCAGGCTGGTGGAGGTGCCTGTGGGCTGTACCCACTTGTCTCCCAGCAAGGCTGGCAAAGAAGGTAGCTTCTTCCCCTCCTCTCTCCTCTCCATCCCTCCCAACCTGGAGGGCAGCAGGGAGCATGACCACTGCCTTCAGCTTGGAGACTCGGTGCTGGGGCCTGTGTTAATCCACCTAAGGGCCTCAGGGTCACAGCTGGAACGTGGCTTAGGGGGTTATTTCGTGTCCCACTAGCTTAAGCAGCTGTCACAGCCCTTCCACCCATGCAGGTGTCATGCAGCGCGCCCTCTTCCCCTGTCCCCACCTCATGGGCTGATGATTTTTCCTGTGCACTTTCTGGATCTTTGTGATCCATGCTAAGGGGGAGACAGAAGGGAGCTGTTAGGCCAGCACAGATTTGTGCTGTAAGCAACATCCACGTGTACATCTCATGCTGGGGGAGGACAGGAGCTAGGCTCCCAGCAGACACACTTCTGCATGAGATGTGTGTTCCCAGGGTGCTCCCAGGAGAGGTCCAACAAGGGTGGAGGTGTGTGGGCCAGACTCTCATCAATGTGGGTCCACAGGCACACACACACGTGCACATCCCCACCTGGAATCACGCGGAGGCGTACAGGATGCTCTCATCAATGTGTGTGCACACACGCGCACACCCCCACCCTGAATGGTGCGGAGGGCACAGGATACTGACCCACCGGATCCCTGAATAAGCATCAGCATCTCCCTCCTGACAGAAGACGCGGAGAAACCAGCATGAGTGGCTCCAGGAAGCCAGCAGGTGGCGAGCAGAGACAAGACAGGACAAATTCCCTGCAGGTGCTGGAGAAGGCAGACCGGGTCGGGCCGGGCTCTGGGGCCCAGCTGCATGGTGTCTGGTGCTTTTGTTCGGCAGCCGCCTGGGTGTGGCACTCGGCCACACGTGGGACATTTTTAACAGGGAAGCCGTCATGCCTTCTACTTCTTATGAGGTTTCTGAGTCAGCACCTGGCTGTCATCAGAGAACACGAAGGAAGGGCCAGGGAGGTTCCAGGAAGCCATTCCAAAGTGATTGCTCGGTTTCCCTTTCCACAGCCTGCAGATCCCAACACTCCAGGACGGTGCAGGACATCAATCTCAAGGTAACTGGTCACGGAGGTGAGACTCTTACTGAAAAATCAGAATGTTAACCCTGGATGTTTCCTGAAAGATGAGCTAGACGGTTTTGAAACTGGATTGGAAACCCCAAGTGTAGCTCAAGGCTCCTGGTCTTCGAAGTACCAGGCTGGGGATGTCGGGGAGGTAGGTGCCCGGTGCCTGCCTGCTGGCAAGGATGACTAGGAGCCCTTTCTCAAGGCTTTGGCCCACCTGGGACTTGGGCAGTGTAGTGCCCAGCATTGGCCGCCGGAGGGAGCTCTAACCTGAGACTTGGCCGCTGGAGGGCTGGCTCAGTGGACCACAGCGGGGAAAACAGGGCAAGGGGTTGAGCGCCACCAGGAGCCATTCCACAGTGACCATGGAGGAACAGAGACTGCACGGTGGGGGTTGTGAGTGGGAGGAAAGCGTCCACTGCCCAACGACCTGGTCTCCTCAGCATCAGACTTACACAGCAGCCCCATCCACCTTGACCTTAGGCTCAGGGCATCTGCAGCCCTGCTGCCTGCCCTCGGCCTCACTGCCCTCATCTGACAGCTTCTGTGGGCTCTCGGGGCCGGAGAGGTCATGAAGAAATAGACCGAACGGCCCAGGCGTGGTTGGAGTCCATACAGAGCTGGCCCCTCTGCACTGGGAGTCACAGGTTTCTGGTGCAGCGTCACAGAGCAGCCCTGCCCCAGTTCCCAGTGGTGACTCCTCTGGCGTTCAGCACATGAGACAGAAGACCTGCCCCGGGGAGGTGCAAAACAGGGGCAATGCTAACGCCATCTGCGCTCCCTGGCCCTGCAGGTGAGTGAGGATGAAGGGGAGCAGGCTGGTCTGGCCAGGGAGCAACTAGGGCTTTTTTTGAGAGACAGTGTGCCCTTGCAGAGAGAATACAAATGATGGTGTCATGTGTCGGGCACCTGCTATCCGCTCAGCAATGAGCCAGACACTTACATGTGTGTTGCTAATTCCCATCACCAGCTACCAGATGAAGTCTGGTCAGCCTCAGTTCACAAACCAGTGACTGAGGCTCAGAGATGAAATAGCTGGCCGTAGGTCACACAACTTGCAGGTGGCAGAACCAAGGCGAGTGTCCCTCCAAAGGCTAGAGACTCTCCTGCCAGCATGTTAGGCTGTAGCTGGACCCTCCAGGCCCACAGACCATGCGGGCACCATCATCCAAAAGGACCCTATGCTGCAAGGCTCTCCAAGCCAGCCAAGGCCACCGTCCCCTGCTTCTCTTTCCCACAGACCTCTGAGTTGGGGTAGGGAGTTTGCAAAAGCGAAGGGCCAATGCTGGGAGATCTGGGCGCCAATTCATGGGGTGAGACCCTGGGCAAGTTGCCTCTCTGGGTCTCAACTTTCTGTTGTGTAAAGCGAGGAGAACGCTACTCCTTGTCTGGCCTAGGTCTCAGGTTGTTGTGTGGACCCAGTGAGAGGAAGTATCGGAAATCCTCTGAAGTCTACAGACAACTGGATAAAGGCTGACGGAGGCTTTCCTTTGTGCCAGGTGCTGTAAATGGGCCACAGGCATCACCTCATTCTTATTTAGACCTTAGGAGGTTGAAGAAATTATCCACATTTTGCAGATGAAGGGTTGAGGGATAGGGAAGTTAAGTAGCTCGAGGTCACACAAGAGCAAAGCCAGGACTGGACTCCGGTCTTCTGAGGCCTAAGCGCTGCTCTTCCTCTTCCCCAGATGGTGCTTATAGCCCTGGACTGGGAGGGGCTGGGCAGGACAGCAGGACTGCTGGACCCCTTCTAGAAGGACAGCCTACACCTGTGGGGGCTCTTGCTTCTGAGTATTCGCTCCTGGCTTCCCTCCCTTGGACCCTTGACTACAGCAGCCTGACAGAGTGACTTTGACTTCCTGGGTGGCAGCTGGGGGACTGGGTGGAAGGGGAGAAATGGGAGCCAAGGGCGTTGCTTATCCTCAGGGAGGGTGCTGGGTGTACATAGGGGAATGTGCGTGCACACACACACATACACACACACATATATACAGTCATTCTAGATTCCAAAATTCACTGATACTCAAGTCCCTGATATAAAAGGGTGCAGTATTTGCATATAACCTCTGCACATCCTCCCATATTCTTTAAATCATCTCTAGGTTACTTGTAATACCTGATACAATCCACATGCTATGTAAATAGTTGTCATGCTATATTGTTTAGGGGGCAATGACAAGGATGTTCAGTGCAGACATAACCATTTTTTTGTGAGTATTTTTGTTCCATGGTTGCTTGAATTCAAGGATACAGAACCCATGGATATGAAGGGCTAACGGTACGCACATACACACACAGAGGAGTGAATGCAGATATGTTCACACTCACACATGCACAAGCACCCTAAACACACATAGTGTATACCACCCCACCCACATAGACCTGGGAGCATGTGGACCCCCACAGACCCACACACGCCACGGCAGGCTTACACACAGACCCCCACATGCACACCCTTGAGGTGCATGCACGTACCTGAGCCCACATCCACACTCCTCCCAGGCCCGTTCCTGACAAGTTCATGTTGTCCCTCAGGCATCTTCCTTCATGTTCTCTGGGGGACAGACTGACTGTGGGATTCAGCCTTGGTTGCAAAGGGAAGGGGAGAGAAGAGAGCAGGGCAGGGCATGGATATGCCAGCCCAGTTACTGGAGATCGCTGCCACTGGAGATGGGTTCAGAGCCCTTCCACACACCTTCCTCCTAATCTCTCAACTGCACCTCACCTGCAGGCAGGCCACCCCGATGCCCACCGCCCCCGTGAGTAGCAGGTAGCTTGGTGAGGCAGCCTCCCTGGAAGGGAAGGGCAGGTGTCAGGGCTTTGGCCCAGAAGCAGGCACAGGTGGGGAGGAAGGGCTGGCCGTCCCGGTGCATATGGCAGAAGCAGAGGGTGGACCAGAGGACTCATGGGCTGGACCTGGCCTTGAGTGGCTTACAGGTTTCGTGGGCAGCCCCGGGGGCATGCCATGGTGCCCTGGACTCTCCCAGGAGGAGCTGCTTTTCCCAGGGCTTTGTAGAGCCTCTGAAGGGCCTGGCGCTGTGAACTTGTGGTCAAGGATCATGCGTGCTTTGCTTTTCCCACGCCCATCTGCCTGACCCCAGCCCTTTGGGGGCTCCTGGAGGCCAGGCTGGGGCGCTCACCTCTCCCTTGCAGACGTTGGAGGGGTGGGCCGGCTGGCTGCAGAGTGCCACCACCGCCTTGCAGCAGCTGGCGGGCACTGGCGGCTCTCACCTCCCACAACAGCAGGTACGTGCTGTGCAGCACTTGAACTGCAGGGGGAGGCAGAGGCTGGAGGTGAGAAGGCTGCTTGGGGTTCCAGGGCCGAGGACACAGGATTCAAACACTCACCCAAACCCTCTTTGCTCTCCCTGCGATTTCTCCCTTCCCTGTTTGAGCAGAGAGCTGTCCCTGGGGGCCAGCACTGCCCGCAGGACTCCTATCTGCTACCTGCAGCCACCCAGGACCTGCAGCCACCCAGGTCCTTTAAGGAGATTATGCTGGGTGTCCTGAGGGCAGGGTAGGTCTGTGAGGTGGGCAAGATGGATGAGGGCGGGGTCCCCAGAGAGTGGGGCTGTGTACCACTGCCTGGCAGAACACAGGGTGGTGACAAGCCACAAGAGGCAAGGAGGCCCTGGTCATCCAGGAGGCAGGACACCGGGACAGGGACCAGCCTTGCCAGAGGTTCCCAGGTGAAACCTCAGAGCCCCAGACATTCAGGGGCACAAAGGGCGTCCCAGAATCCACGGCGCAGGCAGGTCAGTGTTGGCCAGAGGGACCGGTGTGAGTACTGAGTGAGGCCCGGGGTCATCGGCACCACTCCAGGGCAGGGAAGTGCCAGCCAGGGTAGAAAGCAATTCAAAGACAGCGGACTGGGGCCACTTCCTGCCCTTCTGAGTCGGGGCACTGAGATTCCAGGTCCCTACACAGGCCACAGAACACAGCAGCTGGGAGGCCGTATCTGGTGTGGGTTTGGGGCTGGGCTGGGCGGAGGGGTATGAGTTCATTAGTTCAGCGAACAGGGCTTTGCTGGGTTTGCCATGTGCCTGGAGTGAACAAACTTGAGTCAGGCGCCAGTCCTGCCCTGAAGTAGTGTAGCATTTACTGTAGTTTAGTAGAAGACAATGGAAGTTTGTGTGTGAACCCCAGAGAAGGAAGGGGTTAATCCTCCGTCCAGGGCTAGGAAACGTCCACAGGGATGGTCGGGGGTGCCGGGCGTCCTGGCCGAACATAACGGCGGCAGACAGGGCAGGGACTGGCACAGCGAGGGCAGGGAGTCACGCAGCCTCGCACATCCCTGTGTCTCTGTCTGTGTGTGCTGGTGCCGCACGACTGCTGGGCCACTTACATGTAGAATGGGGCCAGTGAAAGACCTGCACCCTGCACCGTTGTGGGGACTGAAAGAGGAGATTCATGGAACGCAATTAGAAGAGAGCCTGGTGCAGCATCCACAGTGAATGAGAGATACTTTCGTGAATACAGGTGCATGTGGCTGTGTCATTTACATGCATGGGGTGCTGCTGGAGGGCCCGATGCTGGCCCTGGCTCTGCAGCCACTGCTTTCTTGGGGCTCAGTCTCCCGCCTGAGATGCAGGTTGGGGTTCTAACTGTTCCCGGCCTGTGTGAGGGCCTGTGTCTGCGTGCACCGGTGCCCTGCAGGTCTTGGCGGGTGACACGGCCTTTGCTCTTGGCCGCACCTTTCCTCATGCCACTCCCACCCTCTCCACCTAAGCAAACCCTGCCCCTGCCCCACGGAGTCCTCCCCACCTCCCCTGCTCTCTGTTTCGGGGGTGCCCCAGCCCTGCACTGCCTGCACGTTGCCTGCTGTGTGTCTGGCTTTCTGAGTGAGCCCGAGGGCGGGGACTCTGTCCTATTCTTGTCTGGCACAGGTCCTCACAGGCACAGCCCAGGGAGAGCACACTTAGTCTTGCACAGGGCTGACCAGCAGTGTGTGCTGCTCCATCCCAGTCCTGGGCCAAGTCTGTGGGGTACGCGTGTGCCTGTGGGTGTGCACCTGTGTGTACACGCGTGCCCTAGGCCACGATTTCAGAAAAGAGACCCCTCCACCAATGGCGAGCTGAGCCTGCGTCTCGGGGAGATGGAGTGAGGGCTTCCCCACTGAGCCATGATGCCCTGGACCTTGGAGCTCATGACATCTATGTCCTCTACTTGCCTGACATTCCCCGGGCCAAGACCAAGGCCCCAGGCCCAGGGGATGAGGGTGGGGAGTGGGGTGGCAGAGAGAGGGGGACCAGAGCAGGTGGGCAGAGCAGCCTTGGATTTTCTGACACGAACCCATCAGGATCTGGAACAGTGCGGTCCAGACGAACTTTCCGCGATGGAGGCAGCGTCCTGCATCTGTGCTGCCCAGCTCGGCGTTCAGTCACCATCTGGGGCTCCTGAGCGCCTGAAATGTGGTTGGTGAGAGCAAGGAACTGGATTTTGTTTAATTTAACTGTAAATAGCCACATGTGGGTGGCGGCTGCCGCATTGGACAGCACAGCTCTGAGGTCCACTGTCCGCCCCCTACGTCTGGCAGGATGGTGGGCCTTGCTGGAGGGATCTGCCGCGTCTCTTCTTGGAAAGGAGACCACCTTTCTGTCCCTCAGCTTTCTGCCTGCTGGCTCACAACTGGGGAGTTCTGTTGGTGGCTTAGCTGAAATACCCCTGCCGGGTAGCACTCCCTCTTATGGGGCTTCAGCTCCCCGCTCCCCAGGGAAGAAGGAAGGCAGCCCCACAGATAGAAGAAACCCGGAGAGAGGCTTCCTGGCCCAGATCCTGGCAGGAGATGGAGTTCTCCTGGTACTGCCAGCTTCCTGCCCACCAGGACCCAGAACGGGAAGACAGCAGGGGTGGGTTTGGAGGAGGGAGTCGAGGAGAGGGAGGGAGAGGAAACAGGCTTCAGCAGGCACTTCTCACGGTGGTAAGGACTTTACAGATGTGGCCGAATTTAATGCTCACATACCCTAAAGAGGCTTCATTTTAGGGATGTGGCAACTGAGGCTCAGAGAGGGTAAGAAACTTGCCCAGGGCCACACAGACAGGAAAGAAGAGAGTCAGGATTTGAACCTGTGTCTGCTTGGCCTTCAAGGCCATAGGGCGTGGTGTACCTCCTGTTGCGCCGGTCTACTGAGGTGGGGATCTGCGTGGCTCCAACCTGCCCGTAGTTCTCGGTCAGAGTCCGGCTCAAGTGCTGCTTCTGTTCGTCACTCAGCTGAAGAGTGATAAGATGGCATCAGCAGGACCACCCCACCCTTACCCGCCACCCAGGCCTGCTCCCAGGCCTCCCCAGCTGACTCTAGAGCACTGTGGCCTGTGGATGGTGCAATGAGTATCAGTGGGAAACGGCGGAAGATGCCCATAAAGAGGAGGTTACAGAAGCGGGGCCTTGACACAGGGCGCAGGTGCGACGGGCAGAACTGAGGGGGGCTGGGAGGCTCAGGTAAAGGGTGGCAGCCAAAAGCTGGCGGGAGGCGGAGGTGAGGCTAGACCCCAGAAACTTCGAAATGTCCATTGATCTTAATTTTGATTAAGAGGTGATATTCAAAGTACTTACAATTGTTACCCTGTGAGCACCATTCCAGCACGGCTTAAACAGCCAGCAGGGTGGCGCTGTCTCTACCAGCTGAACGTTACCCTGGTCATGGTCTCAAACTCTCGATTCAGAGGGCAGCAAGGTGGGCGCAGATGGGACTGGTTACTACATCCCTGTTCAATCCAGGCAGGCAAGATCTGATCCTGTCTTCAGAGTCTTCCATGTGATCCTGGCCCAGGCCTTTCTTCTTGGACGCCTCTGGCAGATGGATTCATCCTCTAGACCATCCTTGAGAGGGGAGAGGGATGACCTATCCCCCCCCGGGAGACCCCCCCTCCACCTCCCATGCGGAAGCCATCAGCATCAGTGGAATCAGGGAATTGCTGGAGCCGGGGCCAGCAGCTGGGATCCAGATGTGTGGAGGATTGCCGGGGTGGAAAATGGGACCACCCCTGTGCCTGCCTCAGTTTCCCTCATCACAATGCATCCCCCTTCTCCCCCTGCATTGCTTCATCGGGGCACCGACAGACAATGGAGGAGGAGGAAGCGTCCACTCAGCCTCTGGTAAACACATGGGCCAGGACTCCTGCCACGAGCTCAGCCAGGTGATAAGAGACAGGCAGAAATTTCTAGGAGCAAGGAGAGAAGAGGGTTGCCACCAAGGATCAGGACACGCCTATGGCCGATGTTTGCCCAACGTGGGGGGGTGGTAGAGATAGCTCCTTGGGACCCCCGTCACCTGTGCCATCTTCCTTCTCTCGCCAGCAGCTCTGGACGTCCCAGCCTTGCCGGCTGCTGGCAGTGAGTTTCCCACTCATCCCTTTCCTCATTGGACTGGCAGTAATTCAGTAATCCACCCACCCATCCAATATGTATAAATACCTGCTGTATGCCAGGTGCCAAGCAGCGTAAGACAACTATGGTCCTCAAAGTTATTAATGGTTGGGGGGATAGGCGAGTGATTACAATCAATGTAATTGCTATCAGTGTAACTATGGGTTAAGCCCTAGAAATGATGGGAGGCTCCTGGCGGGGAGGGCAGTCAGAGAAGGCTTCCTGGAGGCAGTGACACCTGAGGGGCATCTCTAAGGACGAGCAGGCATTTGCCAAATGAAGAAGGAGGGAAGTGCATTCCAGGCAGAGGGGAGAGCACGTACAAAGCCTGGAGCCTGAGGAAAGCGTGGGGCACTTGTGTTCAGGGAGCAGAGTGCACCCATATGGCTGGAGCATAGGGGCCAGGCTGGGCAGCAGCAGCCAAGGCTCAGGAAAAAGCAAAGGCAGAGATCAGAAAGGTGACTCATGTGTCCTCTTCTCACCCCGATGCCCATTCCCTGTCCTGCATGGCCCCGCGGGGGTTCTCATTTCCCCTCAAAGCTGCCTGGCCACCTCCCGGCTTGGGGTTGCCCTTCTTGCCTTACGGCCCTGCTGCAGCCACTGCCTGGCTTCCTGGCTGTGCACACACGCGGGGAAGGTGTGACCCTCCTCACTCCCACCTGGCTTTCCACTGTCAGGGAGGCTCCTGCTCCGCCCTGGCCCCGGTTGTTCTCGCCGCAGCCAACAGGTCTGAAATGCACGTCAAGCCCACTTGGGCTGGAGGGGGCAGGGAGAGGGGGATGAAGCCAGATAAGTACAGGCAGCCAAGGAGCACTGGGCAGGAACAAGGGAAGAGAAGGGAGGAGAGAAGACGGGGGAGGACTGTTGATGGAAACTGGCCTTGCCCAGGGGGAAGTTCAGCCCCACTCATGAGCACCTATCCCCTAGCTGCCCCCAGGCACTGCCCACCCATCTGGCCACAGCAGAGCAGCTGCCCATAGTCACTGGGATGTTTGGGTTCTAGGGAAGGCCCAGGCTATGGGTGACACCTGAGGCTCTAGGTCTCACCCAGCAGGGAAAGGAGCATGGGCTGGAGGGAGACAGCTGGGGGTGGGGGGCTCCTTAGGAGGGACTGGGGCTGTTGCCAGTTTCAGAGGCAAGGCCAGTGCAGGGGCCCATGGGTCTTATCCAATTACCTCCTGCACCATTCGGCAAGGAGCCTGGTGTGAGCAGGGCTCAAGGAACACAAGGAGAAGGGACATTTCTTCATACAGGGAAAGAGGCTCGGCCCAAGAACAAGGCTACCTTTGAAATGAAGCGAGTTACTCGCCTCCCTCCCACAAGCTCACTGCCCCGTATTGGTTGTCTCCCAGCGTTGGAGCTGGCCAACAATGGGGATAGTTCCCCGTCTCAGAATAACGGTGTCAGGCCTGCCCCCATCACTTGAGGACCTGAGGCAAAGCCTACGAAGCAGGTCCCTACCTCACTCCTTTTCTACCCCAGGCTCTATGCTGCACCAGGAAAGGCCTCCTGTCCGCCCTCCCCCAGGGTGAGACGCCCCTTGGCCGAGCCTGTGGAGAGGGCTGGGTGTGGTGCGGTGTGGGTACAGGAGAGAGGGGCACGTCCCAGGGGTCCCGTCAGCTCCAGGCCACCTGTGCAGACGCTGCATGCATGGGCTGAATGGACAGAGGATTCCAAGCTCCTGGGTTCCTGGGAGGAGGTCTGAAAGTGGGGGGAGGGACCAGGTTCCACAAAGGGACATTCTGTCATCCCCACAGACTTTCTACTCCATGGGGAGAGGTGTGGAGGAAGGAGGGCAGAGTGGGGCCCAGGCAAAGGCCCCGCTTGCCTGGGTCTGTGGATGGTACTGAGTGGTACCCACGGGAAGCTGAGGCAGGAGGCTGACAAGAGGGTTTGTGGATGGTTCCTCTGCTGGGGGAGCCCCTGAGAAGTAGGGCCTGAACGCCAAGGGAGGCTGGCAGAGATGCCCATGAACTGGCCTTGGGTCCAGTCTCCACTACCTGCTGACTCCAGTCGGGTGGCTGCTAGTGCCTTGGCGTAAATTAGAAAAATGTGCTCTAATGAGAAAAATGGGGCCCAGCAAAAGTCCAGTGGCCTGCGTTTCAGCCTTCTCTGGTCCCCCTGCATAGGACGCAACCTCTAGGGCCATGCACGGCGGCCCTGACTGTGGCTGACCCTCCCTGTCCTATCAGCAGATGGGGAGGATGGCGGTGTTGCCAGCTTGGCCCACCCCAAGTGGATGGGGCACCCAACAGGGGAGTGGTGGGGGGACATGCTTCAGTGGTCTGCCCTGCCTCCTGACTTCCCTGAACTCGAGGTCCCACAGCATGAGGAGTGCAGTCCCTGTCAGCCAGCGGCAGGTGCGGTTGGTGCAGCCCAGCACTCACCCTCCTGGGCAGCCTGGCCCATCAGACAGTGTGGCCGCCTCCACCCGCACCCACGGGCTCTCCCAGACCCCCGCACTGCCGGGCCCCACAGCTCCTCTCTGACATGAGTGCCTTTCCTGCTGGCTCCAAATTGCCCTCCCCAGCCACTGTAGTGCACAGGCCGACTCCCTGCTGCCGTCTAGAACCTAGAGGCAGTGAGGTGATGCAGCGTCTGTAACTGAACGGGAAGACCCAGGCCGCTGGCAGCAGGGAGGGCTCCATCCTGGCATCTCACCACCTTCCTTCTATTACCACCATGGGCTGGGAGTCAGGCCCAGAAGATAGTCCTGAAGAGGTGTCAGTGTCACGCTGCTCCCCTGGGAGTCCCTGCCCTGGTTGCTCTTCAAGACAGGGTGGGGAACAGGGAGGATGGGAAGGGAGAGACAACCTCGCCGCTTAAGTTTAATGGCAGGCTGTTAGCACCTGCCAGTGCTGCGAAGTCGGGTCAGAGGCATCACACAGGCTACCGACCTGCTGGAGGGATGAGGAGGAGGGGGCCGAGTGGTAGGCAGGGGTGAGGGGTGTGGGGACAGCCTCCTGAGTGAGGGGCTCCAGCATGTAAAGACACCTGGGAGGGGAGCAAGGGGCTGCCCTGGGGCTTCAAGGGACTGAGGCTAGGTGGCCCCAGGTTCTGGCTCCAGGCAGCAGCTTCCACAGCGGGAGGGCTGCAGGTATGTGACTCACCTGGGCCGGGGAGGCCCTGAGTCATGGTTCCTGGTGTGACAGCCCCAGGAAGCAGGCCAAGAGTCCTGCTCATCTGGATCCTGCACTAAGGCTGGCTAGAGCTCCTGGGCAGTGGGCCGGGCTGTTGGGCCTTTGTGTGACACCACAGATGCCAACAAATCCACCTTTGCCCCGCTACCCTGCATTTACCCAGCGTTTCCTGGCTCCCTCCATGCATTGCAATCATCTCAGGGCTCCTGCGGCACACGTTGGCTGTCTGCAAAGCAGAGAAGCATCCCTCGTGTTGCTGTATGAGGTTCCCTTCACACAGGCCAGGCATCTAACCTTCAGACCTTTGCTCTCCCCTTCCTGCTGCCTGGAATGCCGGTGCCTCCTTGTCGTTCAACACCCAGCTCAGCTCAGTCATGGCTCCACTAAGCCACGCCAGGTAGCAGCAATGGCTACTCCCTGCCCGCGAATGCCTGCAGCGTGTCATCTGCTGTCTCCTGACACCAGCACTTTCTGCTGTGCCCCTTCTCTCCTCAGCTAGGCGGGGCTCCGCCTCTGTGTCCCTCCCCATGCCTGCTGCATGATGCCTGGGTGTGGGTCTCCACTGGATGAACGGCACAGCTTCCCCCACTGCCCTGCATCTGTTGCTTTTGTTTCCGGTGTTACCACTGTCCCCCCCAGAATGACTGTGAGCTTCCGGGCGTGGGGACCACACCTTGGGTTTCCTCTGGCTCCTCCACAGGGCCTGCTGTGGCGCTGAATCTAGAGGCATGCTTGGTGAACATCCCCTGATGAAGATGTGGGCGTGTACCTTCTTACAGAGCACACCTGGGAGACAGCAGGAACCGGCGGGAGCGTGCCAGCCCCGCACTGACGGCGGTCGTTTCATCTTTTTCTGATCCGAGAGTACCATAGAACAGTTACCTTAGCTAAATTTCTATCAGTGGTTCTCAACCTGGCTGGATTTGGCCCTCAGGGGGCATTTGGCAATGTCTGGAGACTTTTGCTGTTGCCGTCACTGGGGGAAGGAGTATTAACGGTGGGTAGAGGCCAGGGATGCTGCTGAGTGTCCTACAGTGCACGGGGCGGTCCCCCGCAGCAGGGAATTATCAGGCCCCAAATGTCGGTAGTGCCGAGGTTGGGAAACCCTGGGTCACACATTGACAGGTTCTCAGGCTGATGCTGGGACTTGATTTGCTTATGTGCCCCTATCCACTATGGGAGGCACAAACAGAAGATCCGAGGAACGTTCCCTAGCTCCCAAGGAGCCAGGAACAGAACATGGACAGAAGCATGCACGGCCTTGTATGCTGTGCCTGCCTGGGAGGGCAGCTCTGTGGCAGAAGGCTGCTCACCTGGCCACAGGAAGGACTGGGGAAGCCCACACTGCTCCAGCTCACATCCTCACGGGACCTGAAGGCTGGAGAGGGAATTCCAGGAGTCCAGGTACATCCTGTCTGGTCCCAAGATCTCTGAAGGGTTCCCGGGGGACAGTCTGTTTCCTGAAGCAGCTGTGAAGTCCTCCAGCTTCCTTAGTGAGCTGGGGAGGGGGGTGCTGCCGTGACTCTGTAAGAGGTTGACTCTTGGAAGCACGAAGAAGGCTCCAGAGACAGCTCTTGCCTTGTTTAGTTTGATTTGATGTTGTTTTTTTGAATTATTAAACACAAGTCAGTAAGAAATTCTCAGGTGCCCTGTCATTTGGAGGAGTTCTATTTCCACGCAGTTCGTATCACCGGACCCCACGCTGTCCTGCTTCTCCAGCTCACCATACCGAGGAGGGCGCACGCTGCACCAGCAGAGCCCAGCATGCTCTTCAGGCCCCCCTAGAATTGCTGGCCAGTGGCTTAGGAGGCAATACCCCAACTCAGGGTGTGCTGGCCTTGCTCCTCAAGCTCAGTAGGAGAGGAGCAGAGGGGCAGGCGGTGTTTTCAGGGTGGGAGCTGCAGAAAGCATCCCTGTCTTTTTTCAAAAGAAAAAAATGCACCCTTCCTTGGCAGAGTCAGCGCCTTACTCATGGGAGCAGCCCAGGAGCACCAAGCAGAGCCTGGCACACGGTGGTGCTCCATGACAGTGACAGCCAACATGTATGAGTGCTCCCAGGTGCCGGCCCCCTCGCAAGCACTTTGCGTGATCTCTCTCATCCACCCTCAGAGATGAGTACTAGCATTACTCATCACGTCGCCACGTGGGCACGAGCATCAGCCTCGTTTTCTGGATGAGCACACGTGCGTGGAGAAGCTAAGTAGCTTGCCTGAGGTCACACAGCAAATACGTGGCTGGGTGAGGCACGGGACCCAGGAATTCTGGCTGCAGAGCCTGTGGTCAGACCCGCTACATACTACTTTCCCCACTGAACAGTGGCTGCACGGATGGATGGATGAGCACCGGGCTCAATAGTGGGGATTCAGCACCTTAGGGCTGATATCGTTCAGGTGGATATAGGGGTGTTAGGTGCTCCCCCAAGGGACAGGGTGTCAGGAGAGGTGAAGAATGATTGAAGATGGAGGAAAAAAAAGGGAAGCCCTCCCCAGGCACCCAAGCATCCCTCACTGCCCTGCGCTCAGCCTCTTGCCAACTGTGCAGGGCACCAGCCTTCTGTGCTCCCCTTGCATAGGACACAACTTTTAGGGTCATCCATGGTGGCCCTGTGGGCTGAGCTTCGGTGTCCTCGCCAGCAGATGGGGTAAGTCAGTGATGCTCCAGGCAGTACCCCCTGCTCCTTGCCAGCAGTGATGGAGCATCTCCTGCCTGCTCCTTCACCCCCGTGGCTTGTCCTGGGTTCATGGCCACGGGCTGTAATGTGGGTCTCTGCTCCCTCCACCCTTCCCTTTACTCAGCCCAGCCTACTCTGATCTCAGAAGCTAGTCACTGTCTCTACAGCCTGGGAAGCATTTCCTGTGTGTGTGCAGAGCCTCACACAGCAAAGCCTCCAGCCTCCCTGCCTTTGCCTTGGCTGTTCCTCCTGTATGGAATTCCCTGCCCTGGCCCCATCTGTGTTCCATTTATTGGCTGCTCAGCCACCAACATTCAGCTCAGGCATGGCCTCCATAAAGCCTTGGGCCAGAAGCTTCTGACCCGTGAGCTCACTGCTAGCATCCTTGTTTCTGAGCCTCCTGGCTCCAGGCCTCTCTGCTTGTCTCACTCCCTGGGACTGTGTACATGTGGATCCCTGCTTGCCCTCCTGGCTCTCACCGGTGCCTTGTTCTGCCTTCATGGACCCTGTGCACCGGGATGTGAACTGAACCTGCCCAATGAACTCCAGTCCAATCCCCAGTTCCACTCTGGTTTTTGTGACTGGTCTGCCCCCTGCAGACTCAGGGCTGCACGGTCCTTCTAGAAGCAACCATCTAACGGCCTGGTCTGATGGAAACGGGTAAGGAGAATCTCAAAGAAAGCTCTTCTAGCATTTGCCTTCCATAAGAACGATTCCATTTCAGGCTCAAAACATAGAGGGAACCAGCGTGTTAAGCACAGAATGGGACCCAAACGTTAATTCCCACCCCCATCCTCATACCATAGTGGGTTTTTTTCCATTAACTCTTTAACAGAGAGGCTTAAACTAGAAGCAAAGTTGGATACTTTCTAAAACTATAGATCCAACGTGAAGCTGGAACAGCAAAGCATTTTCTGAATCAAACCAACACTTCCTTTAATGAGACGCGCAGGAAATATGCAGAAATATTTCTCACTGTGACATTAAGATGACTAACTAGAAATGGAATATTTGGAGGGACTTATACCACATGGGGGCAAACTGAGCCCCAGATAAGAGTTTCTGGGGCAGATGCACTGGTGCATAAGAGACAGGGCAACTCAGCTTCAGCCGATGCCATCCTTGAGGTAAGTTTGAAGAACTTTGTAAAACTGGAATTTCAGAATTTCTCCATTGGACTGATTCTGCCACAAAGGGAGCTTCCAGCCATCCTGTATGATTAGACAGAGACAGGGCTTGCAAAGTTTCCTGCAACTGATAGCCTGACGGTAGAGGCTCAGTGTCCAGGCAGGTCGCGACGAGGTGGAGGGACTAGCCTATTCCCAGAACAGCCTGGCATCAGCACAACAGGAGGACCAAGACGTCGCCCAGTTAAGCTGGAGGGAGAAGAGCCCAGTCTGAGGCTCCCAGCCAGCTGTGTGTGAGAGGATCATAGAAGCAGGTGGAGGGAGAGCCAGGGAGCCCAGAACGACTGGCCAAACAGGAAAAGATGAAGCCAGCTGTTTAAGCGGCAATGACCTCAGGGCGAATTATCTTCTGGCAATGAACCATGGACTGGAGGCAGCTCAGAGGTACAGCTGCCCGGCCTGTTTGTACAAACGAAAGGATGTGAATTTGGGAGCCTCAAGCCATTCCTGTGACAAGATGTCATTGTCGGAAGGCTGAAGGTGACCTCTACTCCTCTTGGCCCCAGCCCAGGGCTCACAGTCTGGGCTATCCAGTCGCAGCTATGGCGGAGGTTGGGACTCAGCCATTCCACGGGGAGCAGCTCTGCAGTGAGGACGAGAGGATGTGCTCTGGCCAATTTCTGATACTAACAGACCCTCCTGGGCCAGGGGACTGGGAGCAGAGAAGAGGACCAGGGCTGGGGTGAGGAGAGCTGTAGATGAGATGGAGTGAGAGTAAGTTGGAAGAGGCAGGGAGGGAACAAATTGGATCCTGGGGAAGCAGGAGGTATTCTACAAGCATATCCAGAAAATGCAGTTGAGTAGGTGCACTAGCTCACACCTGTAAGCCCAGCAACCTGGGGCCGAGGCAGGAGAACTGCTTGAGCCCAGGAGTTCGGGACCAGCCTGGACAATATAGCAAGACCTGTTTCTTAAAAAATAAAACAGGAAAAAAGAGAAAATGTGGCTGAGGCCATCCAAAGCCCCAGCCCAAATGTTGGGGTCTAAGAGGATCACACTGTGTGCGTGTGTGTGTGTGTGTGTGTGTGTGTGTGTGTGTGGTGGGGGCAGGGGGAGCCTGGAAGGAGAATAGAATTCCAGAACTACACACCCAAGACAGGCGTCCACTGAGCTTCAAGCTGGGACTACTGAGAACTTAGTTGGAATGGGCTGTCAGGGCAGCACCCAGAGAGGGCAGCAGGGCCTGGTCAGCAGGTTGGGGGGATGGGGGCCAGGTGCCCCATGGGGAGATACAGCCCAGGGGACTCTGAGGATGCTCAGTGGATTCAGGTATAGGGAGGTGACCAACTGCCACCTCCTCCCAGTCCCCTGGAAAGGACTAGATGTTCCCGTGGCTGTCTTCTCACAGGCTTTGGAGGGAGAGGTGTGCAGGTACCTGAGCACATAGGTGGACAGAAGGGACTGTGCAGGTGGCGAGGGTGGGATAAGAGTGATGGCAAGCGCCCCAGGGCAGGACTAGTGGTGGGTCCCTAGCAGTGGTAATTCATTCTAGGACAAAACTGGCTATGGGGGGTAGGGAAGGCTACCAAGAACAAGAGTGAGGAGATACAAAGGAACAGGGCCGCCTAAAGGTTAGGAAAAGTCCTGAGGCCCAGAGAGGTCAGAGCCTCTGACCAAATCCAAACATAAATTCAAATCACTTGCATGGTCCTTTACCTTTTAATACAGGCATCTGGTGTTCCTCGCTAGAATCCAAGCCTAGAACTGGGCCAGAGTCCCTTTCTTCCTCTCCCCTTCTCACCCTGCTTGTGTCCAGCAGAGTAGGAAATGCTGAGAATGTGCTGGAAATGCTTGTTGAGGCCGATGCGTTAGGCAGCCCATCAGTGCAGGATGGAGCCTCAGTTGCAAAGAACTGGAGGGAGGTGGTGTGGAAGCTGTAAGAACTGCCCCATTGCAACAGTGCTGCTGGAGGTGGCGGTGATCAGGTACACACCCACTGCAGCCTGGAGAGGTGGATGTTGACACGGAATGATATGAGTCTCTTGTGCAGCCAACTCAAGGCTGGCTCTTCAGGATGTTTGTGTCCTGCTTCCCAAAGAGCCTTCAGGCTTCAGAGGTCATCCTCTCCATTCCCCTGGCTCTACCACACAAGCCACCCTGGATGAGGAGAAGGTAATGCCAGAGAGGGGTCAGGATTCTCCAAGCCCTGTCTGTAGGAGAATTTTTGGAGCATGGGTCTCTCATCTGACCAAAGGTGAAAGTATCACTAAACAGACGAGGCAAAGCCCACTGTGGGGCTGGGTGGCTGGTGGAGCAACAGAAAGGAATGTGTGGGTGAGAAATGAAGGTAGGATGCAGTCCAGTTCCCGGGTCCAGGGACTCAGGTTCCCCTGAATTTCTCATCAGCACCAGCTGCTTTAGAGGATGTGGCCCAGCTAAGGCTGTGGGGGCCTGGGGGCAGTGGGCCCAAGAATAACTCTTACTTATTTAGGTCTCTTCTCAAAGGAGCTTGGCCATGGTGATGGTGATGAGAATGTTCATCAGAGCCACATTTTTGCAATCTTTATATAATGTGGTGACTCGTTTCCTGAGACCTGAAAATACTTCCTCCTTATCCTCACACCTCGTCCCATATAAAATGGCAATGCCAAGGTGGCAAAGCAGAAAGCAGTGACTTACCTGAGGCCCCAGAGCAGGCTGGGCAAGCTCTGTGAAAACCAGCTTTTCAGCCTGAGCCCAGATATTATTTTGTCTTTGATTCTGGACCCCATTGCCCTGGCTGACCAAGCCTTGGCAGATTTGATGGAAATGTTGAGATTCTGGCTCCCTTCATTTTCAGAAATTAGTTTCTAGAACTTCTTACTTTTTAATCCTTCCCCTGATAAAGACCCAGTTAAGTCTGAACCATCCATCATGATCTTCATTTGGCTTAAGATATAAAAGTTTTCAGAGCCCACATTCAAAACTCTAAAAATATCTTCCTCTTTTGATCTAGGTGGCATCTGTCCTGGTCATCGGCCTCGGGCACAGATGGCCTGAATTATCTGTCTCTCTCATGCAGTCTTTGCTAAAAGAGAAGATCAAGTGTGAATAATTTAAACCCCATTCCCATCCTCTCTGCAGATTTCCGATGCCAAGCTGATCATCGTCTCAGCACCAGCAAAGACATGCTATTCCTGTCCCTGACGAGCATTTCCTTCTTGAGAAAGTGATGTTGAGGGGCTGCAGATGTGCTCGGAGGAAGGTTTGGGCTGGAACAGATGACATGCCCATGTGGGAGCTGGATGACCCCTCTCTGGGTAGCTCCCTGGGAACTCCCACGTCCACCTCCCACCTGATCCAAGGTGGACGCACTACCTTCAAGGCCTGGTCTTTCATCTTTTCCTCTCCTCTTCGGGGACCACTTTGTCTAGCGCTAGACTCACTGTGCTTCTGCCTTGGGGCTTCCTTCAGCCTTCCGCTGATTCAAGATTTCAAAAGGAAGTTAGACATAGAGAGGAAAAAAGAAATGAAACCAGAAAGGAACCGCCAAGAAGTACACAACGCGTTTATGCTGCCTTAACCACACGCTCGACTCTAAACGGGTTTAAAAATTCCTACTTGTGTTAACCCAGGAAAGGTTCTGCAGGCACCTTTTTGGTTTAAACAAATGCTCAAACATTCAGGGGCTGGTGGGCCAGGATATGGGTTACTCGGATCCTCTGCTTCACCCCATGCTCGATTCCTGAGCCAGTTCTGTCATTTGTTCTTTCAGACCAGGGCAGGGAAAGCCAAGAAAGCAAAAGCAGATTCTATGCCATGGGGTCTGCTGTTTGCTAGCCCCCTGGCAGAGACGCCTGTCCTTGCAGTTCTGAACTGGTGGCCAAGTGTGTGTGCATGCACGTGCAGGTGTGAGAAAGTGCAGACCGTGCATGCATGTGTGCACACACATTCATGCTTGTACATGTTTGTGTACATGCACACTTTTTTCTGCTTTCAATTTCAAGTTGTTGCCTCCCTGATGTGTCTGCTTAATGACTTGAGCCAGAAAGATCCCCGGTTCTATGTGGGATGAGAGTGAATGCAGGCAGGTCTCCACAGAAGTGAGTAAAGTGGAGCGGAGAAGAAGGACATTATCTCATGCCAGCCTGTCCAATAGCCACTTAGCCCCAGCCTTGCCTCAAGCCCCAGAGAGATGACAAGGCTCTCTGTTCGTTGACTCCTTGAAGCTCAGAAAGGTGGGTCAAGAGGTGCCCATTAAGCCTTTAGGCAGGCACAGGACCCTGATCTTTACTAAGTCTCCGCATCTCTCTTGCACAGCCCTGGGTTCAGGGCGTGGTCCCCTCTGGACAGCCACCCAGACTAAGTGACAGATTGTGTGTGGGGAGGCTAGAGACATCCATTCTTCATGGGTCAGCCTGAATAGCTGGACAGATCTTGCAAATGGATTGTGTAAGACAGAGTACGGAAGGGGAGGCTGTGATCAGTGGCTTGGAGAGCAGAGTGTGGTCAGGTACCAAACCTAAGGCTTTTCTGGGAAGAGCTCTTAAGATTAGACTGTTCTCCCAAAAAGCCAATAATTCTGAGTGCTCCATTAATGCCTAGGTAGCCCATACTCTCACCCAGCCAGCGCCCTTCAGCTGGAACCCCTGGGTGGAGGATTGGACCTTCTGACTCTCAAGTTCCCTTCCAAACCAAATATGCGCTAACCCAGGTATGCTGTCCTTTTCTTATATAATGGGAGCAAGGAGGCACTGGGATGCCCAAGGCTTCTAGGGTCTCACCATGACACCCCTGGTCTCCTGCCCTAGTGGTCTGGGCTGGGCCCTGCACAGAGCCCTCTCTTGTAATCAGTCAGATCTCCAAGAGCCATGGCTCCATGCAGACCTCCCCATAGATGGACAGCAGGGTATGTCCTGCACACATCCATCCCTGCCCCGCTCAGCTTCCCGTCCCTCTGCCTTCCCTCAGCCTTGGCCCCCAGGAGAAGCAGACTCTTGGAGGCAATTCCAACAGACTGCAATTCCCAGTCCAGCTCCAGTCCTTACTGGCTGCACATCTCAGCCTGGCCTCCTCATTTGTAAAGCAGGGGTTTATACTACCTCTTTGGACGCAGTGAAGTGTGGTGGGTCTTGGTGGGTCAGAGCACGGGCTTGGAGCCAGACCACATGCCACTCACCAGCAATGTGTATCGCACATTTGAAAACTACACATTTTCCTGCTGCCTCCACATCCCCGCACACAGGTTGTGTGCACCTGCCTGGGTGATCCGGTGCACTATTGTGACAGGGCTGGCCCTGCCACAAGTTCTCTGACTGTGACCTAGTCACATTCAGATGCACTAGTGGAATTCCCTCGTGTCTGTTTTCGGTGTGCTTCACTCTGATCCCCAATAACAATGCCCCACCCCCTCTCTGCCCCCCATCTGTCTGGTGGAGCTTGTGGCCTGGGTGCTCCTCCCATGCGACCCCTCCCAGCAGAGCGTGCAGTGACTCTGTGGGGCCTGTGAATCTGGGAACATCTGTTGTCCTGGCCTCTCCTGTGCCCCCTCTTGTGGCTGCCCCCGATTGACCATTGCCTAAAACAATCACACACACAGTGTGGTTCTGGACAAGTCACTTCTGCCCCTGCACCTGGTTTCCTCCCCTCTCAATGCACAGAGTAAGCCGCTCTCTGGGGCACAGCGAGGACTGAGCTGACATGCATGAGTGTTGAGAACGGTGCTTGGCAGAGAGTTCAGATTACTGGGACTTTACAGGTTGCTATAGTAAGGACAGAGGTAGGCGGCTCTCGGTGAACAGCGGCCATTTATGTTCTAATCAGGCCCCAGGAGGAATGCAGGGGGCTGTTTCCCCATGCTGCAGGGACCCCTGGCCTTCAGGGGCTCCTCAGAACCAAGGGTCTGGGTCAGAAGAAAGGCTCCAGGTGAGGGCATCTGCCTTCCCTCTTGTGCTGTCCAGAGGTGAGTCCTGCCCTCCCTCAACAAGATGACCTGGGGGAAGGAAGGAGGCAGTGGAGACCACGCGGCTCGGCAGCCTGTCTGTGGGCAGACCTCCAGGTACGAGGGGCAGAGGCTTGGCCTGAAGCCCGAGGCCAAGCTGAAGGCCAAGCCTGCTGAGAGGCACGGAGCCAGACAGGACACAGTGGGCTCGCCAACACTGCAGAGGAAAGGGGTTCTCTCTCTGGGCCCAACAGCACTGGTCCTGCAAGCCTCAGGCCCCCTAAGGGCTGGTGGGTGCTGTACAGAGAGAGCATCTCCGCCCCCAGGCCACACTACACGCCCAGTTCACTGTCACACCACATGCCTCCATCCAGCTACATTGGTCAGGTCTAGGAGGTGCCACTCGGCTCTTGGGGACTTCAGCTGAGCGACCACATTGCCCAGGATGCTGGAAATCCTCACAACAGGCCCCAGGCCGGAGGGCTGGGTGGGGGTATAGCTGACCCCCGCAATACCAGTCCCCAGTGCTGGAAAAGAGCTCAAAGCCCATGCCCTGGGGCCTTCACTCCATGGGCCTATCACATCCACTCTCCTAGCGCCCTGGCTCTGGGCTCTCCCTCTCTTCGAAACAGGAGGGCCGTCCTGCAGACCCGTACACAGGCTCTTCACAGCCACGGCTGGAAACTAGGTCACTGCTGGTGAGAGGCAGCAGGGGCAGTCTGTGGGCTTTCGCAGCACCCTTCCTCTGCCACTGGCTCCCCGGGTCACTGTGCAAAAGCAGAGGCTGCACAGTCTGTGGTGGAACCCGGGGAGCCGGAGAAGGAACACGGGGGCCTTTGAGGCTCCTTCCTGCTGCCTGATTCCTTTCAGGCTCCGCCTGATTTCTCTTTGAGACTTGGGCTGGGTCTGCCCCTCACGCTTCCTTGCTAGTCTGGACATTTTCCAGCCTCATCTGCCTTCTTCTTCTCTTCCCACACACTGGGCTTTGCCACTTGAGAGGGACTGTGGGGTGAAGAGAGGCCCCAGGCAGCAGGGAGCTTGCCTCTGCCAAGAGGGCATGGACGTTAGGGAGCTGGCGTCTGCCTGAGTCCTGAGCTGGACTCCAGGCCCCTGGTCCTGCATGTTCCACCCCAGCCTCCCCTCCTGACACTCTGGGCAGCTGCGGCTCTTCCCGTCTTCCCAGTTTCCCATGAGGAAGCCTGTCAAGGAGCCTCTGGTGCCTGAAACACCAGCCGTGCACAAGGCGCTCTCCAGACATTCGGATCAGTGGGATCTGATCAGGCCTCTAGATCTAGCCACCGGGTGGGCGTGTTAGACAACAGCACGGGGGTGTCATCAGAAAATCCAGACTGGGAGAAACGAGAGAGGACAAATGCCCTGGTTCTCCAGCAGATACATTGCAACAGGAGAAAAAAGGAGAGCGAGAGATCGATGGTAGAACGTAGAGGCTAAAAGACAGGAGACAAATTAACTGATTTTAACACATGGACCTAATTCAGATTCTGACCCCAAACACTTTTTTAAAAAGAACAGTTTATGGGTCAGTTGGGGAGAGCTGAAATCGCCTGGTTATTTCATGATGTTAAGGACTCGACTGTTAACAGTTTTTAGGTATGATAATGGTAATGTTACTATGTTTTCTAAAAGAGGATCCTTAAGTTTTAGAAGTACAGACTGAAATATTTGTTTTTTAAATGTTTCAAAAAGTTTATTGCTCTTTCAGAAACATGCTGACATATTGATAGATGATTTGGTATCTGGGATTGCTTCAAAACTACCCTGGGGTGGAGACGGGGAGGGATGGAGGGAGGGTGCAGGCCAGCGAATGGAGATGGACTATGAAGTGGTAACTGCTGAGCCCTGAGTGATGGGAAGGTAGAGCTTCATGAAAGCACTTTTTAAAATTTTTGCATGTCTTTGAAAATTGCCATGATAAAATCTGGAAGGAGGAGGAAGAGAAACAGGAAGAGAAGGGAGGAAACAGAGAGAGAGAGGAGGGGGGAAAAAAGAGGAGAAGGAGGAAGAGAAGGCAGAGGAAAAAGGAGGAGAGGAAGGAGAAGGGAAGGGAGAAGGGGAAGGAGAGGAGGGAGAAGGAAGGGGCAGAGGAGGAGGAGGAGAAGGAGAGGGAGGAGGAGAGACAGATGAGAAACTGCAGCTGCTGAGGCTGGCCTCCTGGCCTATGTCCTAAGATCCTGGAGAGCACCAGGCTGGAGAGCAGCCACCCCCTCTCTGGCTGGCTGTCCCACGGCCTCAGCCCCTTGCCACTCCAGGACTGGAGCCCTTCTCCCTTGCTGGGAACCTCACTGGGAAATAGGGTGGTTGCACAGGGTCCCGCTCACTGCAGAGCCTGGGGTGGGCACTCACTACCGAGAAGCAGCCCTTCTGCTCCTGGGAGATGGTGCTGTAGCCCAGGAAGCTGGTGGCCATGACAAGAGTACCCGCCCAGATGAGGATGCAGGCGGAGGCGGCGAAGGTGCTGGAGGCCACGATGCTGAGGTAGCTGCTTCTCTCCACCAGGGTCCAGATGCCCATGGCCAGGACAGCTGCCCCCCCTCGACTTGCAGGAGACCACCAGGTTGGAGCAGGCGGTGGCGGGGGCCTCAGGAGCTGCCATTCCTTGAGTGCCCGCTGGGTACCAGGCACTTCTCGTGCATTGTCTTATTCAATTCAGGCCTCCTACGAGCCTGTGAGAACAGTGTGGTGGCCTAGCTTTACAGATGAGGAAATGGAGGCTGAGAGAGGTTTGCAGGCTTGTCCAAAGTCACACATGTAAGCCAGCTGCAGATTTTAAATCTGGGTCTGATTTCCGATTCTGTGCATCTTACTATGGTTCCTACTGCATATGAGGTGGGGGAAAATGACTGCAGTTTTGGGGATGGCCAAAATACCTGAGTCCCTTCGCCTTCCCTCCCCCTCAGAGCACTCCCTCCCTCTGGCCACGTTTCCCTGATGGCTGTGGAGGTGCCCTTGTGAGCACCGCCCCTTGTTCAATCCTTATATTTGCCCACTGGGGAAGCATGGCTGGGCCCCTTATCCCTCCCTGTTGTACAGAGGAAGGAACTGAGGCCCATGGAAGAAAGAGGTAAATGGCCCAAGTTAGGGGCAGGGCCAGGACCAGGGCTCAGAGCCCAGGGCCTGCTTGCTCAGTCCCGCTGCCTCCATGATGGAGGCCACTGTGCCGGACAAGCTGGAGCTCCCTGGGACCACAGGAAGAGGGAGGAGACACTGCTTTGCTGCCTGATTCCCTTTCAGTCCTGAGAGGGGGAAGGGACGGGACATTGCTGATTTGCAGGTCTGAGGGATGCCTTCTTAGAAACTAGAGTACTTGGGAAAGGTAGCTGGAGTGGCAGGGCTTGCCTGTTCTTTCCTGCGATGAAGCCAAATGGCCCTTTCAGTGACTGTTATCCTCAGCAGGGCATAGTGCGTGGGTGCAAGTGTCCTCAAGGTGCCAGATGGGGACTGTTTGGAGTGTTTTCCCAGGATTCGGGTCCTCTGGGACCTCTGATCATCTCTGTCATTTGCTCCTGGGAAGGTGGACTTCTGTCTCCCAGTCTCTCTGCTCCCCATTTAGGGACGGGTCCATTTCCTCTGATGGGCAGTAGATGCTTCCTCAAGGGGTCTTGGGTGTAGCCAAAGCTAGAGGAGCCCCCCTGGGCCGTGTTCACATCCCATGATGCTTTTTCCTGCAAGTTTTCTCCCATCTGCCCCAGGAAGACTCTTTGTATAACCCACCCTGTCACTTCCCAGTTCTCTGTTCCGAGGAGTTGCAGACCTTGGCTGAGCAAATGGAAGGTGGTCCTTAGCAATGAATAGGCACCTACATTACTCAACTTGCAAGTATTTTACCATTTTGCCATTTTCTTTTCTGAGCTTTGCAACAGCTCTGTGAGGATGGGGCTGGGCAGGAGGGGACAGGCTATTCCTGTCTTGCAGATAAGAAAATTGAGGCTTGGAGAGAATAAGAATGTGCCCAAGATGACACTATTAGAGGCTTTCAGAATGGAGGTGCAAACCCAGTTATTTGAGGGCAAATCCAGGACTCTGTCCTTGGATCCCACAGAGTGGGCTGGGCCTGCTTCTCTATCTACTTTTACGTTTTTTATAGACATGATTTCTTCAAAGTGCCATTTTATCTCCATGGGTCCCTCCAGGCACCACCCAGGCTGCAGCAAATGGAACGGGAGAGGCTAACAGGTCGTAATTTTTCAATTCCATCATGCCCATTTTTTTCTCACATTTTAACATCTCTAAAATTGGAGCACATCTTACGATTGATGGCATCTTACAATTACACCTGGCAGTGCTTTTTCTTGGTGATACAAAAAAAAAAAAAAAAAAAAAAAAACAACAGTGTATCTTACAACTGATAGCTTAGATTCAGTGAAATCCTGGAATACAACGGGTTTGAAAATTCTCTGTGGGTGAGCGTCATCTGTGGCCCATACAACCTCCATGACCAGTGAGGGACCTCCTGAGTCTGGGTTCCAGCAAAATATCGTGGACAGAATTCTTTTGACCCTCGATAGCATGCCTGGAAGGTTTGGGTGCGGGTCCCAACTGTGTATAACTAGCTCTGTCACCTAAAGAGAGTCCCTGAACCTCTCCAGACCTCAGTTTCTTCACCTCTGGAAAAAGGGAGTAAGTTATATTAGACCAGTAGTTCCCAGCCTGTAACTACTAAGGACCATTTGATTATTTTTTCCCATGGATTTTATGTTTTGAAGGTTTTTGCCTATCAAACAAAGTGCATTAATTAAGTAATAATTCACTTCTCATTTTTTATTAATCAAAGGCACATATAGTGCCAGGAAGAGATTCTGAACAACATGAGACAGTCAACGTGACCACACTGAGTTGATCTAACTGCAGCAAAATGCCAAGAATCTTGGCTTTTCATGAGAATAGCCTCTTTATAGAAATATGCGCATTATCCGTGATCCGTTAGGCTTCTTAAGCCAGTCCCTCAAACCAGAGTGGAGGCTGAGCATATGGGTCTGGGGCCACCAAAAGGCATACGTTTGGACTGGTCTGGTGACAATCTGTTGGGAGACACAGAACCTCACCGAGAGCTTTGTATCCTTTGCCCAGAGAAATGGTCATCCGCATGAAATAACACCCTCGGGGCCAGGGGCTGAAGTCTATTTTGCACTCCCTAATGAGCTCTGGCCTTGACAGTCTCTAGGCCTCCTCCACCCCTATGGCGCCCTAAGACCTGGCTGTACAATCACCTGGGGAGCTATGAAAAACCCAGGCTCCACTGCAGGCCCATCCGTGTCTGTGGGAGTGGGGCCCACGCATGAATGTTTTATGAAGTTCCGGGGTGATCCCAGCTGAGAACCATTGCCTAGAATTAATGAATGGGGTCCAGGAGTCCTGCCCTCCTCTTCCCAGTTGGTGGCGCTGTGCTGAGCCTCGCAGAACACAGCGGCTTCCCAGTGGCTCAGTCCCAGGAACGGCCCCTGGAACCTCCCGGTTCCCTCCCCTGGGAGGAGTTGCCTGGAGTGCTACTGAGATTTGTTCCGGACCTGAACCCCATCCTTTCCCTCCATCTGTTTGTTAGGGTGTTTGCTTTGGGAGAAGCTTTAAGGTAGAAAGTGGAGTAATCCCGAGGAACAGAATTTTCATCTAAAGGGGCAAAAATCAGATTATGCAAGAAAGGAACAAACTGTGGCTCCCAGGGCAGTTGGAGGCTATGACAAATGCAGCCCTGGAGAAGAGCAGTCTTGATCCGGCCGATGGAGGCCTGCTCTCTGCCAGGGCACCTACCGGCCACAGAAATGGGGCCGGGATCTTGCAAAGCTTGCAAAGTGACGCCGGATCTGGGCCATGGGGCAGGGTCTGGAAGGGGTCTGGACGGGCACACTTCCGTGATTAAGGTCTAGAGAACAACAAATCCACATGCATTGCTGTCCAGAAGAAATCAGGAGATGAGTCTGAGTCAATGGGGCCTGGTTATACTTAGCCAGGGGTCTGCAGGAGCCAGAGCGCTGCAAGTCCTCTGGGAAGCTCCTGCCGGGGACGTGGTCACCTCTTTACAAAGCAAGCTTTCCTCTGAGCAAGAGAAGGGAAACTGTTCACTGTTGGAATGGGTCACCAGAGGGTGCCACGGGAGGGCGGAAGTCAGCAGGTCTGTGTGCCAGTCCTGGCTGTGCCCTTGACTGGGTATGTGACTGTGGACAGACAGTTGGCCTCTCAAAGCCTCAGTCTCTTCATCTGCAAACTGGGGGCACTGGATGGGAATAGCTCTGAGGTCCCTTCCACATGGTTAAACTGTCCCTGTTAGTACTGGGCAACAGTATTCTGACAAGACACCGCCAGCAAGATGCTTCTGGACCAGCGGTTCATGGCTGTCACTCAGACCACTTGGAAACCGCCCAGTTCAACAGAGAGCAGTGGAAGACGGGTGGGGCAGGGAGAGAGCTGACCCCAGTGAGCGGTTTTAACAACCATTGGCGTAGAGTTGATTCAACAGTATTTGGCTCTTTGTAGAAACTGGGTTGGTTTTCTGTGGAGTATTAACTGCATTTCTCAAAGCCACAGCCTGTGGCCGATTAGCCAGCAAACCCTGCATAGGGTGAAGCCAGGCAATGAGGACGCAAGCAGACCAGTAGGGGCGGAGCAGGTCACCCATGCCGCGTAATTTTAGGAACTTCCCGTTTATAGGAGAGAAACATTGCCAAAGTGTGGCTCAGGTCATCGTGGGGAGAAGTGTTAGCTTCAACTGCTGCACATCCCCAGGGCTGGATAGAAATAAGGCAGCAGGCCTGAAGGGAAGCAGGCAGCCGCGTAACAGTAAATATAGGATTTTTCTTTGTCCTGCTAGCTAGGGCTTCTGTGCTGAGAGCTCGGGGGAGGACGAGGTGGGGCAGGAGCCAGGACCATGGGACTCCCAGTAAAGAAGGATCCCCTGGGCAGGGGAGTTCTCTTCAGTCCTGGGGTTGGGCAGGGGGAGCCCATGGTGTGGGAGGCAGAAATGCACTGGCTGACAGAATAGTTCATTTATTTGATGTTTGCTACTACGAGCCAAGCATCAAGCTGGACTGAAAAGGTTTTTGGCCTGGACAGGAGTTCCCCCACTGGGAACCACACACATCATCCATACCTCTCCTTCCAGGTCAGTCTGGTCAATGGCACCATCACCCACCCACCCAAGACCAGACAAGACACCTCAGGGTCACTATTGACTCCTTCCTCTCCTCTCAACGACAGCCAATTCCCTTCTGCTCTCAAACCTGTCTCCATCTCCCCACCATCAGCTCCCAGCTCCGGCTCTACCTGCAGGCTGGCAGAGTGTGCCCCAAGGCACCTCCTGCTGAGCAATCCCCACGGGTTCCAACACCCAGAGCCCCAAGCCCAGACTCTTTTGCATGGCCTCAGGGCTCTTATGTGTCTGGCCTTAACCTATTTTTGGCTTCATCTTCCTCTGCTTTCCTTCCTCCATACCTAGGCTTTAATCGCCATGAACAAAGTAGTTGCTTTTCTGGTAAACACTGTGGATACCCACTAACTATGGCAGCAATAGTAGAGTGGTAAAGAGGGTGAACTCTGGGGTGAAGTGCCAGTGCCTGAGTCCAAGCTCTTCTGTTTATGGCTTGGACTTTACGGTGTGGATTTGGGTAAGTTAACCAAACTCTGGGCCTCTGAGAGGCTCTCTCCTGTCCCTTCCCAACCTGCTCACATTGTTCTCTTTGCCTTTCCGTTTCCACTGAATTCCTACTCACCCGTTAAGCCCCATCTCCAGTGCGGCACCTGCTCTGACTGTGCTAGGCAGGTGAGCTCGTCCCTCTCCCGCACGCCTATGGCACTGTTCACCTCACAGCAGCCCTTGGCACGGCGGTGGGAGACTCCCCCGACTCCCCTCAGAACCCTGGGCCCAGCATACCACCTGGCACCCGGGAGCCGCCCACATGATTGTGGGACTCGGTGAATGGGGCTTTGTAGGGGGCTTTGGAAATAGCGGCATCTGCTCCCCTCACCCCTCTCTGTCTGCCAAGCTCCTGGGGCTGCAATGAGTACCCCCTTCCCTGTTTTATGGCCATTTTTATTTTCAGAGGGGCTGTCTGCAAAGTGCCAGCAGTCCCCAAGGGCAATGGACTTTCCTCTTCCCCACTGGGAAGAAGCCCCTGGAAAGGATCTTCATGCCAGACCAATGCTTGGCTATTCTCGTTCTTTCTTTCAACCCACACCCACTGTGCACTTGCTATGAGGATGCCAGGCTCTCTGGCCATAGTGGGGCCTACACCTGACACTGTCCTTGCCCTCAGGTTGGGGGCCAGTGATGGGTGGAAAGGCCCAGCAATCACCAGGGTGATTTCCATTAGAAAGAGAGGAGAATGGGGCCGGGTGCGGTGGCTCAAGCCTGTAATCCCAGCACTTTGGGAGGCCGAGACGGGCGGATCACGAGGTCAGGAGATCGAGACCATCCTGGCTAACACGGTGAAACCC